>NW_026852294.1:0-10593 GCF_026571515.1 Ruditapes philippinarum | reverse complement strand
AAAACTTTTCGACCTCTTTCAACAACATCTCATACTTATCTTAAGCTCTTAATGAGTATCTGCTAATGACAATTTAATACTCTTGCATTTGAATTATTGAGAATGAACAATATATAAAGTACGTCTGAACCGCACTGAGTATTTTATGAATCGTACTGAGTACGCCTGAGTGGTATTGAAATGTACGTTTTGTACCAGTACGTCCCAATGGTAATGAGTTCGTCTTAATTGTATCTTATGTAGGTAACACTATCGGTGGTACCAACCCTTTTTGTAATTCTATACATAAATAAATAAATTACCAATGAAAGCAGCAGAAGAAAGTCATTTAAACTTAAGATATTTTAGCTAAATGACTTATTAGACAGTAAGTATATGTTTTATGCTTTATCAATAACATTCAAACTTTTCAGAACTAGAATATAATACTGGAGTTTGTCACAATATATATTGCTTTTATGGCGTGAAATTTATATGGTGTGCTTAAATTGAAAACGAAACAACAATCAGATAAACATATGTAATTACAACTTGATTAATGAATTATTCATCGGGAATTGTTAATCCCCCGCAATGTTAAATCAGATATCAAGGACTTCTTTCATGTCTTACTTTAACTGCTGTCTGAGGAACATATATATTACGTTGTTTCTAAATAAAACGCATTCGTTTTTTTCTATCTCTGATTTCTTTAATATGCTCTGATTTTGTTCAGACTTGTATGTGATTATTTGACCTACATTTGATTTAACTTAAAATTCCACAATAACTTTGAACATTGTTGGAATAATGTAATATGGTAATACACTATTATATCTATAACATGTTTTCTGGTAATTGTATTAACAAAACTCAAATTCAAACATTTTCACCAATAAACCTTTCATTTAATCACCCAGAAAGGAAGTTAATAACGACAAGAATTCTCAATTAATACTTGGGCTTTTATAAATGAGATTCTAATTGAACCTTAAAGAATAAGACTGTATCAAGTTTGTACAATATCGGCATTACGTGAGATAATGATTCCTATCACGCACGTACATTTATTGAGAACATTCATTTGAATGTTGTTGTTTTTTTCTATTCAAAAGTACACCATTTATAAAAATAAATCTGTCTTTGAAAAAGTTGCCCTCCTCTGCTGTTCCTGAATAAATAAAATTACTATATGGTGATAAAGTAACAAACAAATATTTTATTATGATATATGTATTAAAATTTTGTTCATTCTTTAAAAGTCGAGACGGTAAACTTTTAGCAAACTAGCTAGAAACTTTTCTCAAAAAGCCGCCGGAAGCAGTGTCTTTGAAGGATAACAATGGACATTTCTTACATGGATTTTCTGTGATCGCGAAATATGTCGCTGATATATGCTAATATGATTCTCATAAACACAATTATGACAAGTTTAAAATGGTTTTCCCCTAAAATCATAGGTCAACGCGAAGTATAGATTGGCAGAATACTTAATCAATATAAATTATACACAATCTTTTTTTGTTCATCAAACAAGAAGTTTTCAAATCAGATTTTAAGAATGATTTGCCATTATAATTATATCATCTAAATCGTTTAGAACCAGCTCAGATTTTTAATTCAATCTTATTTGTTTCTATTTTTATTCTTGTGTTATCATTTCAAACATGGTTGTTACTTTTTCTCATATATGCCTGTGGTACAATATTAAGATTTTTCCATAGGATTGAGATGTTAAGTTTGATTATTTAAGATGTGCAAAGGAAAATTATTAATATGTTTTAAAAAAATGTTCATAAATATGTAATGCCTGTTAGAGACTCTCGCCGAGTCTTTTTCAATAAAAATCACTTTCAAAAATAGCCAAAAACTCTAGATGATCAACGTTTTTGATATTGTTACATATCTGGAAAAAAGTGATCCTTCGGAAGCATTAAAGCAGTAAAATAACATATGTACATCCTCGTATATCTCTGAGATATAGTTTTTGAGTACAGTTATTTCAGATTCCATTTACATGGACAACAACCGAATTGAATGCTTATGGTAGCTCTTTCAAAACGCTTTTGTGCGTTGTTTTGTCGCAAGCGACAGCACAACAAAGGACCAAACGGCGCGTTGTCGGGCTTTCGTCTTGTCGTACTGTCGCTAACGATGCACGTCAAACGGTGTGTTGTCGTGATGTCACATTGTCGCTAAGGTCAAATCGGAGGATTGGCTTATAAGCCAAGCGACAGGCGACACCACGACCACGTGCTACACGACAACTCGCCGTTTGGCGTGCTTCGCTAGAGACAGGACGATAAGACGACAGTGCGACAACGCGCCGTTTGACTCGTTTCGCTAACGACAAGACGAAAAGGCGATAACAAAAAAGGTTGTATTGTCGCTATCGACAACGCAACGCGCAAAGTGTATCAAATCAGCCAACATAAATTCTAGTTGCTTGCACAGATGTGCCATTCTTGATTCTGTATAAAAAATATTAGTCCTTTTAATTTGTACATGTCATATTGTAAACAAAAACATTACGGTTTCCGTTTATTGCTTTGCATCAAAACTTGTTCGGTGTCTGGAGTAAAAAGTACAAACACATAGCGCCAGATAAATCTAATAAAATGCACCAGAATGTAAGCCTTAATACAAGCTTGCGTATGTCAACAGATTATCAGATAATCTTTAGCACTTTATACCAGTGTTGATGGCTCTTTTGCGTGCAGAACGTGAAAGATGAACCAGTTCATTAGCTAGAATATTTACAATTGACCAAATGTATTACATAGTCGTTTCCAAACCAAATGATAGTAAACTCTCTGGAATAAGGTTTATTATAAGGAAGCACTGACAATACAATGGTTAAATGGTTTTTGCGTCTTGTGTGTTACTATAAATGCAAATATGTGAATCTAATGGAAAGATAATACAATATTGAAAGAAAAATCGAAGTTTCAACGTCGTGTTGCTTTGCAGTTGTAATGCTAGTCAATACTATTTCGTGTTTATGGCCCTTGTCCGTAGGGTCAATGTCGCTGACATAGAATCACTTGCCGCTAACCGTCGTTTGTCCATATCTTGACACGGACTACTATACGGATTATAATAGCTAAAACAATAACTAAAGTCACAAGTAAATCTTGAATATACTTTTGTTTACGTATAGTTTTTTGTGACAAGGAAAGGAGATACAAAAAATGTAGCTAATTTACTTGTGCAATAGTATATAAATAACACATGGGTTTGTGGGTAACAGTAAAAATATCATCCCGAGGAAAATACTGTTACCCGAGGCGTAGCCGAGGGTAACAGTTTTTTACGAGGGATGATATTTTTACTGTTACTCACAAACCCATGTGTTATTTATTTTATTACCCCGAACAAAAATACTGAGATGATCTGAAATTGTCAACTGAATCTAACTGTAACAAAAATAAACCAAGAGTAACAATAACTAAACTGTCCTTACCTTTTAAGTTTTAAGCGTACTTTACTGTAGGCCTACTTGAGAAGTTTTCTTTTTCTTTTATCCTTTAAGCAAGTGATGATATCTACAAATCATAAACATACAATAAGCTAGGTTTTTGTTTAGAAAACAAAACACTAACCTATTTACACGGTTATGATCTGTGAAATCTGATCCTTCTGTTTCCAGAATATTCTTAGCATGGTTTTTGACAAAATAACGATGATATCCTATGTCTGTCCACCATATTTGTAACGTTTCACTGATTAAATTTGTTAAATAATCCTTTGTTGCATGCTTAAATCGTCTGCATGTTCCAGTTTGACACATAATTATTTACATTGCAATTACTTCCGTTTAAAACGGATGTTCACTTTTTGACTATTCAGCAAAAAGATATTTTATACGCGAAAAGCACACCAGGGTGCAAACAACTAAATTTTATGAGTGTCATAGGGACTCCAGAGGAGAAATTGATGTCCTATCGTGGTTTAAAGTTGAAAATAAGAATGAATCGAGAAAAAAATGGCGGCCATTTTATTTCATTTTATTTAGGAAATAGACCACGTGACCTCTTAAAAAATACTGTTACCTATGTAACAGTACAAAATTCTTAGTCACGTGGTACACTTGCATTAACAGTAAAAATAACTCCCAGAGGCCTATGGGAAATTAGCATTACGAAAAAAGTGAGGGGTAATAAATATGTTTTATTCCGGACTTTGCATGTCAGCATATGTATATATCAAAGATATAATTTTTTGTGAAAAAACTAAACAAAAACCAAAAACACAAACAAGTTTTGTTCTAAAGTATCGTAAAATCTCATAATACATAAAGCAGCAGAAAATATATACAAAGTTGTGGTATTAGATCTCTGACTACAAAAAGGTACAGCGACGTTTTAGTTAACAATTGTTGTATACCATTGCACAAACTGTTATCATATCCTAGTATGTACTATAATTTTTTCTACACTTCCTTGCAAACATTTACTCAGTTTGAATACTCTTTGACTATTTGGTTTTGCTTGTTTTTCTGTTAACTAGTACCACGAAGGCTTCAAACATTTTCTAACATTGGTTTTCTGTTTCTCTTGTATATGTCCCGTAATTTGTTTAACAATGATCCGCATATTTTGACACACTTTGTAGCAATATTTAAAAAATGAATTGCTTGCGTGGAATACGACAAAATAGTGACTTTGCCGTGTTTTCGTAGTTTCGTTCCACGAGGCGCCAGGCGAAAACACGAAAATGCATCAAAGTAGTGACTTTGTCGAATCATCATGTTTTTGCCTTGCGGGCCGCGGAGCTAAGTTCGACAAAATTAGACACAAGACGGTAGAGAATCAAATATAAATAATAATATTCAGTAGTTTCTATTGTAAATCAAATCTTTATCTAAATTATAACGAACGAAACTATAAGATATGTCAAACTTCATGTCTTTTAAATATTGCAAAGAAATAAATACTGTAACCCAACGAATATTCGCGACCAATTCATATTCGCTTTATTCGCGGATGGCCACGAAGCGCGAATATTTGTTTGCGCGAATAAGTCCGCACGATTTCGCGAATAAATTGGAGAGAAATTTTTATTTTAGACGTTGTTCATGCAAAGCTACTTGACCGGATATATTCGAATTTTACGGGCACCTGTTAGGAAGTAATGAATTGTTATGAATATTGCCATAAAGCAATAAAAACACAAACTAAGTAAACTACTACTATTTCATAAATATCAAAAGAACTCTATGTCAATATAGCAATCAAAATAAACATCCACATTTTAATACAATTTATGAAATACTAGTAGGCCTATTGTCAATCACGTTCCGTATAGGGTACTATACGGAGCATGTGTCAGTTTTAAGTTTCTTCATATTTAAATGTTTGAATAAATCGTTTGACAAAAGTGGGAAAACTATCGAGCATCACAAAAGGCTATTGTTTTTTGGATCCTATAAAATAATTGTTTGAGTGAATTGTTAAGACAAAGGTGGTATAAACCTATCGAGCATCACAAAAGGGTATTGGGTGTACATAATTACAAACAGTGAAATACAAGATGGTTTCATACTAGTATCGATTTTTACCCGTCAAACTTAACAGCCTGTATAGCTCAGTTGGTTAGATTGCGGACTCATATAACATAATTTTCTCGGCGTGGGTTCGATACCTGATTGGAGATTTGGTGATAAAATTTCAAATACAGCTTCGTTTGCCGCTTTAATCATTTTTTTCTTTTCTGTTGTGCTCTCCAGATCATGATCAGGCAAAAACGATGCCGAAACATCCCTGCATTCTGAGGGTTTATTTTTTATCAACCACCCTTTTAACGACATGTTTAGAGATGAAGACAAACGATGCGTACATGTACATATATAGAGAAAATGTTTTGCTGAATTGTGATCACAATTCACTTACCAAAACAACATAAGGCTAGCGTATTGTTAATCCCATTTAAGACACCAATAATGACCTCAATTATTGAAGATTAATAGTCGGCAAATGGATTTTACGGTCCCATCGGACTTTCCAGTACGCGAATATTTTTTATTTGGAAATCAAGAAAACGCGGAAATTAATATTCGCGAATATGTCCGACCTCGGCAAAACGCGAAAATTTGTATTCGCGAATATAAATTGGGTTACAGTATACATATATATCAATTTAATTCAGACAGTTTTACTTCTTTATGAAATTAATTGTCCCCGTGAGAATATCAACTACTTCGAAAGTTTTGCAAATAAAGTGGAAGTTTATACAGACAAAGCAATATTATAAGGAAAATACAGATGAGTTTTTTTCCCAACATTAATAATTCAAAAGATTTAGCAAAAGGTTTTTTCTCTTTGTTATTAGAGTGTAAGGCTTTTGTCTGTAAATGAGATGTGAAACAGATATCGTACAAGACGACATGTAATGCTGTCTAATGAAACGCAAATTAGTTAAAGAAAATAGCAACATTTCAATTTTAGTCTCAGAGGAAATTGCGCATATAATGCCTTATAGCTTATAATACAGAGTGGTAGTACAGACTATTAGAGTAAAAATGATTACATAACTTGCGTTAAACTTTGTTTACTGCAAAATAAAGTACTCTATTGATTATTAAAGGACCTGGCTAGATACCGTTATTCATTTAAATTTTAAATGACATTTAAAGGACATGTTTACACATGTAAAAAATCAATGCTCACAAAAGATTATACTTTAAAAACTAAAATAAAGGTTTTAATGATATCAACAGCTCTCTTTTGATTCAGGAGCATGTAATAACATACTTCTAGTAATGGATGTAATCTAACTCTTCATGTCTTCTTTAAGTCAAACTGTGTTTATTTAAAGACTGATAGCAAGCACTAAATAATGAAGAAAACAAAATAATCGTGGCATATTACTCGGTCTAATTTTTTCTAATTTGCGAATTTCTAACAAATTTCCACATTCTGCAAATCTAAATCTAAAACACACAATATGCTTCTATGAGTACATAATTATGGGGAAAAGGCGAGTTTAAACAAATACGTAATTTAACACTTGTCACCTCAGCTAAGAAAAATGTCATTATCTTTTTTGTACGGAGTTCTCTGCACACTGATCAGATGTCTGTAACAGTGTGAGAAAACTGTAATTCAAGATAGATGTGATTTTACTATGATACTGAGTTTGAAGAGTTTATGCCATTCATTTCTATCAAAATAACTGTATATATGGAAAATGCGTACAAATATAATTTTATAGAAAGTAAACATAAAGGCAAGTAGTTTCACAGCCATGTGTGTCAATAAACAGAAAATAAATATTGCTACATCTGCTATAAATAAGGATTTAATATTGATTGATCAAAAGTTTGTCAAGTCAATTGAATAGCTTTAAAGATACTTAATAAACGATTGTACGTCTTGATCGGCTGCTCAATTTATTGATAATAATTATTGTAACAGAAAATATTAATTGCAAAAACAGTACAGTACTTCACCGTATGATTGGCCATTTCAATCATTTATAGAAAAACTGATATTTCACTAGTATTTTTATTACCATACATTAAGACAACATTAGTTCAATTAAGTATGTGATACAATAATCCTGTATCTTAACGTTGTCGATGGACGATTAACGTGTTTAAACGTATGAACTGTGTACTTAGCAATTCCAATGTTAAATAAAGTATCAAACATTCATTCATTATCAAACATTCAATATTTATTATGAATAATGGGATACATGATTGCGTTCATTGAACGCCGCCTTTCCCTGTTGATCTTGTTTATCATATTTTATTCAATGCAGATAATTCGTTAACCAATTATATCATATGATATTTACTACAGTGCAATACCTTCTCATATCTTTCTATCATTTATTTTCATAGGACGAGAAATGCTATAATAGTAGAGTACGTTCTCGTTATTCCAAGAACGCGCTCTCCTAAAATGCAATATCTCAGATTTATACTGTAATTTTCAAGATTAGTTTTCCCATTACATCGTCTAACTAACCCTTTCAGAGCTCATTTCAACATTTACACGTCTATTCCTCTCTCCAATTATGAAATAACGTGTCTGTTCTGTAAACTATAAATACATCTTCTTATGTCCTTAATGTCAGAAACATATCGGATAACAGTCGACAGAGTATGTGGGAATAGATACACATAGCTAAAAATATGTAGCAAACAACACATGGGATTATAATTTGGTATCCGATATTTGTCTGAACGCCATCTTTCCTTGTTGATCTTGTTTACCATATTTTTGTTCTAAATGTCAACATATTGTCACATGATGTTACATTAATATTTGGCCAATATATTCTGCCAAAAAGATTACATAAGTTTGACTGAGAAAACAAACTTTGAAAATAATATAAAACATAATGATATTACTGAACAGTGAACCAGACGTAATAGTTTAAAATCATATAAGAAACATATAAGCATATATTTAAGGTTTTATTTGTGTTAAAGACAAATATGACTTGGTGATTAAAAGATGTTTAACATAATACGCAACATAAAAGTGCAGAATTTGCATACAGTAACCATATTATATAGTTTTCGTAGATTCTGAAATTGAAATGTATTATTTAAATGCCTTTTTTTGGCGTTTGTGGCCGAGTTGTTAAGGTTTGCTGACTTGGAATAATTTGCCCATGACTGACTTACATGTAGCTTCAAATTCTGACACGTTGCATTGTAACTACTCGTGTCTGAAATAATTTAAAGAGGGTCATCAGATATTTTCTTCTTATTGTAAGTAAAAGATATCGCCTTATGTCATTTACAAAAAGATAATGGCACTTATTTTATACGCTTGTTTTGTTGACCGACATTTTACCGGTACACTGTATATAGATGTCTATGTAGTTAGTGAATTACTCAGGGTTGATAATAATAAAGATAAGTGAAAGGCTTGTATATTACTAATCATCATTCTAATAGTGCCAATTTATTATTTTATACAATTCATTATTACACCTCTTTAAATGCTTTTTTCTGATATACACTGTTGTATTCTGATACACACTGTTGTTAATATATTGTTTGAGGTATGTATTGGAATCATTCCTTCCGTTTATAGTTTTAGCGTTAAGTTGCGATGGCAATGCTGACATTGATTGCATGACAGCAAACCAAACATGTTTAAAGACGACTTGTTTATTATCAACCATACAAGGAATTACTGTCTATATTTGTATGTAACAATATCTAACTGCTCATTTTGCAATCATTTCTTTTTTAACAGAATATATGTTCCTTTAAATGTCTTTAGTTGATATTGAATGACCAATGTAAAACAATTTTCATTTATTTTCCAATTTTCCAGTTTATTAACTTTACATCCTTTAAAGACATCATATTTTTATTATTCCAAATATTTTTTCTCAGTTTTCTGTACATTTTATTTACGAGCTTAGGTCTTTAGAATTTCAAAATGAAATTTGGAAAAAAAAATTGTTTCGTGACAGGAGATGATACAATACTGTCTAATGAATGTAAACTAATTTGAGAATAAAAAAAACAATAATAGACTGTTTCAGACTAAGAACATATATAGCAGCACAGCGTGATATTCTTACAAAGAACGAAGTACCGACATGATTTATTTTAAGCGGTTTTTGTTAATATGTTTACAACTTTACAACTGGAGTTTTTTTGTCGATACGACACATTTATAAGCTGTCTTTTATAAAATGCAAATCTTTGCTTTTCAAGAATTATAGTGATTCTACAACAAATCTACAAAATTCTGATTATCATAAATTTTATCTAACCTTGGACCTATAATTTGATGTGTTTCAAAATTTGATAAGTTACTAGCGTAAGCTCCATATTCTGGTTTACATTTGTCTACATTATTGTGACATTCCTTATAACTAGCACAGTGATATTCGTAGGGGCATTCATTGGTAAAATAATAATTCGTAGATGAGAATTATGGTCTGCAATTCATGATATTATACAAAAATCTACACACATGATCCATCAGCAATCAATCACAAACATTTCACGTTGCTTAGAGAAAATAAAATAAAAATAATATATTTTTTCTCAGTGTAATAACAGTCTTTTATTCCTTCAAACTTACTTGTATCAGCAATATACATGTCCGTGAAGTACGCGGGCTAACGGGCTAGCAGTCTAGCGGGATAACAGTATGAACTGAGCGGGCTAGCAGTCTAGCGGGCTAACAGTGTGAACTGGGCGGGCTAGCAGCCTAGCGGCCTAACAGTGTGAACTGGGCGGGCTAGCAGTCTAGCGGGTTTTTGCAGTGTTTGAACTGGGCGGGCTGCGCGGGCCAGCGGGCTAAAATCTAAAACTTTATTGATTGGAACATAAAAATGTTATGATACATTACCTGGCCCAGTGTGAAGTGGGCGGGCTAACAGTGTAGCGGGCTAGCAGTGTTGAACTGGGGCGGGCTGGCGGGCCAGCGGCTAAAATCTAAAACTTTATTGATTGAACATAAAAACGTTATGATACATTACCTGGCAGTGTGAAGTGGGCGGGCTAGCAGTGTAGGGCGGGCTAAGAAGTGTGAACTGAGCGGGGGGGGGCTGGCGGGCCAGCGGGCCAAAATCTAAAACTTTATTGATTCGAACATAAAAATGTTATGATACATTAACTGGCAGTGTGAAGTG
>NW_026852293.1:0-190643 GCF_026571515.1 Ruditapes philippinarum | reverse complement strand
TCAACTGACGCAAAATGTACCTCCGTACGTTTTATCAAATATGAAAAAACAAGATCAACATGACAGTCAATGAATTTAAGCATTATTTTAGTTTATCTTTAGAAAAAGGTCCTGTTTAAACGCTTCCTACAGTATCCGTTAGATTTGCCATTTTGGGTAATAGAAAATCCAAGTTATTTGTTAATTTTAGCCATTTGCTACAGTTAACGGACGGAATGGAACCCTTTTTCAGGATTTATTAAATTATTGCATGAATTTAGAACATGAAAACGGAAAAAATTCCAGACAAAATCTGGTGATCGAGTTTCTGTACGTTTATATGAAAGTCGTAGCAAACGTCCATAAATACGAAAGATAAATAAATAAAAAAAAAAATGCAAGATTGTCTCTTACTGCCAGCTGTTATAAGCTAAATAAATCGTAGACTATGAACTTTCTCTGATATGATAAGAGTTGTTGCATTGCTGTAACAGCCGCCGTGCAACGATTTTTCTTTAACCATCATGTATGTTGTTTGAAAAAAAAAGGGAACGTTAGTATAAATATATGTACAGTATACATTATGGTGTGACGTTAATTAGAATATACGTGCCATGCATAACATCACAATTATGCATGCCTTTGCTATTTAATTTCCCTTAAGAGGAATAAAAATTGTTCAATATAAATTCAGTTTCAAGGATTCAGAAATGTCAAATCAATGACATAAAGCGCTATGTCAAACAATTTAATTTCGAATATAAGTATATATTTTACTTTATCATATTTAATATTATGAGCCGTTGTAATTGATTTCCATTTTCTTTTACCATTCCAGAGCAAATGGTGGTGCTATAAACAGCAAATATTCAATATCAATTGTATGTTTTTTTACAGAATACCCGTAACTGGCACCATTAGAAACTGAAACAAAATGACAACTTGTTGAGATGCATTCACTGAAATCAAAAGGATATTGAGAAAAAAAATCTAAAAGTTAAAGACCCCACGAGAGCAATTATAACACAATTTATAAGTGAAAATCGCTCATATTATTTAATTGAGTATGTTTGTGAGCGACGATATTGTTGTGCAAATTTAATGCGTAAGTATATTCTTTTAAATGCACGCATACGACACATTTTGAGAATTGTTCATATTCACATCAACTAGACTTTAAATCATATTTTATAAGATGAGCTTCTCTTGAGCGAGTAATGTTAAACTTGCTTTATAGTAATTTCTTGTCATATCATCCAAGTTATATCATTCTGTCATTACAAATGATGAAAACTGCAAGGTATTTGACGTTGAATGCTGGACTTTGAACCACAAAGGATATATATATTTATGAGTGCGAGAAGATACAGGTCACAAGGCAATCAAACTTGTCTGAATCTTGGTATAAAATTAATGATACTTATTTCCTTAACAACGTGTAAGTAAATTAACTTAGTTTTTGTTTTAAAAATTGAAAGGCGTATGTACGAATGAAATTGGAGTAAACAAGATATTCATTACAGTATTGATGTAATAAGCATGTACGTGAATCGTGGTAATAATTAAACTAAGATTCCACTTGTATAGAACCTTTCATTTAAGCGAAAAGCGAAGAGGAAGAGTTACTTCCCTTACCGGATGTGACGTAAATTGGTGATTGTACTATATAAACCGCGTAGAATGTTAGCTTATTGAAACTTAAATACATAAATACTGATCGTAAATTACGATTATAACATGAAAAATTTGACTTATGCATACATAAATTTCATATCAAGAATATAAAATAAGATTCAGATTTATTCTTGCTACGAAGTAAAACATCGATGAATCAGTGAATATATATCTATTAAATTTTCTCTAATGCCAGAGTTAACTAATATAAATTTAAATGGACATTTTCTAGTTTTCTGTGTGATTTTCTGTCATTTAAATAATTCCGTGGTTTTGTGACAAACATGAAAATAAGGTTGTCAGTTTTTTAATGATTGTTTTTTAAGCTTTAATAGAACAATAGCAGAATGCATTCTGCCAACACTTGGTTCCTTTTTTATTATGCCATGTAAAAAATCGTTCAAAGAACCAGTGAAGGATATAATTTTATAAATATTCCTGAAAGAACGAAAACTATGTGGCAATGACTTTTATAACGTAATATTTGCAACAGGCGATAAAAAGATAATTTTGATTCTACAAATCTATTCTTATGATTATGAAAATAACGACCTTTTCCTAGTACCTTATCTTATAAATAAATAGATGTGTATATATAAGCGTCAATGGGCCATAACATATCAATTAACAAGGTGCATATGTTGTTTATTATACAAGCGGCACTTGGCTGTGATATTATAAATCACCAGGGTGCATATTTTAGAGTTATAACCACGGATTTACATTACATTAAGCGATGTGTAAAAAATAATCAAAAGTTCCTTTTATTTCGCATAATACTGACTCAAACTGTACATATTTTATTGTCTTTCTAGCGTTACATTAAAAAATATCAGAAATATCTTTCCACAGGCATTCAAATAAAAAGAATAATTAAAATATACGAGTGACATAAAAAAAAGGTCGGAATCAAGACAGCCACACGAGAGTACTTTTAAAACTGTTAAGATGATTGTCTACTTCACTGCACCGACTTTTGAAAACAGAATTACAAAAAATAATAATGATATAAATGATGAATGAAATTTAAATATTCTATGAATATGGCAATATTAAAATCTCGGCAATATTTTGTACTAAAAAAAAAATGAATAAATTTTCTGAATTGTAAAGCCCGCAATACATTACCCGTAAAACAATTGTGCGTTAATAAATTTGACTACATAACCCAATAAATCTTAAATATTGTATCTTTGATCATCTGTGAATAACTTACATCGGCTTTTTTCTATTTTGAAATTGAATTTATTATGTTACCATAATAATAAATTTCAAATACCTGCTTTTTATATAAAAAATGTAAATTTACCGCGGATTTCGTCAAGTTAATTTTTTAATCGTCGTTGCGGACAGATAAACTGTAATTTTAAAAAATAAATTAGATATTTGAATTACACAAGTATTTTTCTTCAAAATAAACTTTAAATTTCCAAAATCGGATTATAAATGGAAAAGCTATATGGCATTTTGTAAAGTAGGTATCCGTTGCGAACGGGCATTTACGCTTAGCGCCGGTAAATTATCGATCGATGTACCTTTATCGTGTGCACGACAAGATATTTAAGCATTTATATAGGGTTAACTGGGAGTGTCCGATCCCTGTAATATAAATCCGTGGTTATAACATTGCATCAGATTACGTCACTTCTGTTAGATGTCAAAATATTTATGATCCGAATTTGGTTATGGATCAACCTAGGGACTTAATTGGTCATGCCTTACTGATCTGATACTCCGGAATGACGACCAACTGGCACATTAAAAATACGTAAAATTATAATTCAGTTAATAACGAATTTCTGTGTACGTAATTCAAACTTGTTTTTTAATGTTTTTTTTTTAATTTGATAAGCAGAATATGAATTAAATAAATAAATATCAAGTTGAAAATATTACTTCACCAGATTTAATATAATTTGCTGATGTACGATTTTTTGAGAGTGGCTTTTTTACCGACACAAATAGTGTACAGTTATTAACATTCAAAAGAATCTTAACTTTAAATGCCTGAACATTTTTTTCGAAACAATATAGATTTATATTATTGTTTTTCTTTGTCTTAGTAATGCTTAAATCAAAGTAATATTTAATCAACCAGCATCTTGCAATTAATTATTACACAGCCGTTTGTCGAAACTACATAATACCTACATTTCTGAAAATCAAAATATCTCTGGGGTACTGTATATTAGCAGAGACATAGATATCTGGTATTATCAAGTAAGTACGATTTATAATTGCCTGGTAAAACACGGTGCGACAATTTTCATTATTTAGAATCAAATGAAAATGTAAGCATGATCAGTAAGTTACCCATCCATATGGTCTAGTATTAAAACAAATCGTTAACCTTACAATGGTAAACAATTATATTATTTTCATTTGACCATTTTTTTTATATAATACCTTATCAATTTACACAAAATTTTGGCAATTTCAGTCTGCCAATTTTACAAGAGAAAGGATTAAAAACATTATATCCCTTTATGGCGACGCCGGTGAGCGGCGTCGTCTCTTATGGAATGCTTTTTATTTTGGCCTATGGAAGGAGCTGTTATTATTAGCAGTTAATGTCATGTTGTGTTCATTAGTTTTATTTTAATTCGTAAAAATCAAGTAAACAAATATGTTGTTATATTTGTATTTAATAACTTTATGTAAAAAGCATGTGCATTATGATATTATTTTCACGATATTGCAGGCTCAGTTTTAACAGCTTGTCCCTTAGCTTTATTGGCAATACTAAGGTAGCACACACAGTAATGTAAGCCAAAGCTTCGAATGGCCAGGGTGGATTTCTTGGATATAGTGAATATTCTGGATTTAAATGACAGGTTGTCTTTAAAGTGCATTTTTAGCATGAAATTTGTTTTTGTGACATCTAATATGATCACTGGCAAATTCGAAAACATGACCAGAAATCACATGCTGTTGATTATAGATGTCAAGGTCGCCATTTTTTGTAAACATTGCTTTTAAACAGCATGCACGGTAAAAAGAAGTCATTTTACAGGGGGGTAAAAACTTTTAGCAGTAGCAAAAACTCTACAAGGTTGAGGACCAGTTTCTTTGTGATATTTTACATGTATGGGGAGTTGCTAAAACAGAGACGGTGTTCCTTCAGCCTGTATATTTGCAGATATTTTTTGCCAGAGGGATAAAATGTATTGTTTTGTGTCTCGGGCCACTGTAGATTTTGGGCTTCAACGGAATGAATTGCAACTTTTTTTGACTGCCTGCCTATTGCAGATGGGATGATTTCTTTGTAGATTTGCAATCTTATGTCATATATGTTCTCAACAAAATGTGTTTTCTTTTTCCAGGTTGTGTAGTTTGGTATCAAAATTATTAGACGTATTGCTTGTAGGACATTGACGGCAGGAACTTGTAATAAACTGTGGAGTGCTACATAAAACCCGGATTTCGAATATCGTTGTGGTCTACATTGATGCCGTATTTTCAATGTTCCTACAAGAGGAACGTTCACATGCAACTGAGTATTAGGATAGGTAATGGAACTGTTGTAACCGATTATCCTATTGATTTTATCCATATTACGTTTATCTATTGCACAGAATGATTGTTTTTACAAAGTGTACCGGTATCCGGATGTTGAAAGCTATCCGATTTTCTGCAATTACTGCTGTCACATGGCCATCTAACTTTTTACGAATACTTTACCATTATTTCGCCTGGCTTAATAAAACTAAGCCTACAACATTTCATAATTTTGCTATTTAGGGTGTTCTTTTGGGTTTCAGGTTTTCTCTATTTTAAGGGGAAGTAACTCATGTTTACTAAATTATTTGTTGTTTTCTGTCTATTTTAGGTATCACTTATTACTTTTGTTGTTTAAAATTTACCAGTTGTAAGGTCATCAAAAGCATAGAAGCCCTGAGGAGTGACATTAATAGATTTTTTTACTTGCTTTATACGTATACCTTAGACTGGATTTTTCTAGATTGTTCAGCTAGTACATACATGTACCTACAGGTATTCTGCTACAGGAATCTTCTAATCACTATGTGAAACTAATTATTATTTTCTATGTGTTTGTATATAAATTGTTAATTAAATAACCTTTGGTAAAAATGAAAGGTAGAAAATTAAAGCTATGCATATAGATGTCCATATATTAAAACAAAGAAAGGATAACATTCTGAAGTTATCAATTTTAAACACTTGATAAACATGTATATGCAGTTAGTTATATAGTAAAGTCTAGTGGAAGGTTAAAAGAGGGACAGTATTTGTTACTGTATTTTAAAGAGATATGCATTTAATGTTTAGACACTCACACAACTCAATCTTTATTAAATGATATAGACTATTTGAGATTATTTTTTTTTACTTTAATACTACACATTATAGTTTTCTTTCTACAAGATTATGAATTCCATCCAAGTACCAATGTTAATAGGATGTTATATTTATTTTTAATGGAAACTGGAATTATTAATGTAATGTGCATACATGTATATCTTAGTATATGGATATAATGTGACTTAAAATATTTCTGTATTTAAAGACTTACAGTTATGATGGATGAGACTTGCATTTAAATGTATAAATGATATTACATGTATCGATTAGTCTACAGGTTATAGATATTTATACCAAGCCAGCTGTCTAATTATAGTATCAATAATAGAATTTATACATTATAGTTTTCTTTCTACTAGATTTTGAATTCAATCCATTAGTACAAAATTAAATGTTAGGATTTCATATTTATTTAATAGAAACTGAGAATTATCAATGCTATGTGCATACATGTATATCTTAGTATATTGATATGATGAGACTTATAATATTTCTGTATATAAAGAGATACAGTTATGACATTACTATTAAAGGGATGAAACTTTCATGTAAAGTTATAAATGATAATACATGTATTGATTGAAAATGTCCTTAAACTTGGATCAAGCAATATAATTAATAAGGTCTCAAAAAATTATATTCTGAATAGTTATTCTATTTTTTTCTAACATGTGCGTACTTTGAAAAGGACAGCTTCTCTCTTATCTATTTGTAATGGAGGGACACCGGTCTCAACCTTCAGGTCTCCAGAGACAACCCGACAACAGACTTTTCATAGAATAGATTGTTACATGCCCTTGAATAAATTTGTGCACTAAATTTTATAGTGGATGATTTGTGCCCCATGAAAACCAACAGAGAACATAAAGTAACCGGGCGCCAGATGAAAACATGAAAATAAAATCTACCACAAAGTGGTTCGTTTGTTGCATTTTCAAGTTTTCGCCCCCTGGTGCAAAATACAAATCAGCCTTCATAAAATTTCTTATAATAGAAAAAGGATAATATCTTATCTGTACAAAAAAAAATATTGTACATGTATTAGTACAGTTATGTTCACTTTCAAATTGACCTGTTATAAATAATGGCACAACCAATTACTGTCTAAGCCCTTTTAAGTAAAAATAATTATACAATATATAAATTGTTATTTTGATTAAGACTATGAGTATATAAGATTTTTTTTCTTACTTGTTTAATTAAGAATTAATCTACTTGTTAATTTAAAAAATCTGAAAGTATCTGTCACGATTTAGAATTGTTCACTATTTAGGGGAGAAAATGTGAAAGCGGCCAGATAGCTCAATCACTACAGCCGCGGTACATTATTCTGTGGGTCACAGGTTCGAGTTCTGGTCAAGCTGAAAGTTTTTATCATTCCGTGACTGCATAAAACCCTGGGTATAATTCACTATGCTCTGTAAACATCAGAAATTCACGGCCACAAATCAATATAGTGGGGAAATATGTTGTGGTTTAGAGCTGTTTCATTATTAAAGAGAAAATGTGTAGCCGGCCGGATAGCTCAGTTGGTCTTCTGACAGTCATGGGTTCGAGTCAAGGTCAGGTAGTTTCAGTCAGGGCTTGGAAGTGGTTTTTCAACTGACACATGTTTGATTCATTTAACAGATTGTATTAAATTTGAAATGGACATTGAAATGGACAAAGGCAGTATTGCATGATACTTTTAGATCTACAAAAGACATTTGATACAATTGATCACACTATACTGCACATGAAGAAGTTCGTCTTTTTCTTCATGAAACATCAAGCATCTGCCATAGATAATGACATCCTTACATGGTTCAAGTCTTATCTCTGATAGACAGCAGCTGGTGGATGTGGCTGGTACTCATTCTACTACTGCTCCGAGTACCTATGGTGTCCCCCTGAGGTTCATTTTAGGTCCTCTTTTATGTCTAATATATGTCAATGACATGTCTGCAACACTAAGCAATAAGCTTTTATTATATGCTGATGGCTCCTTGTATCTGGTAAAATAAATCTGAAGAAATTCTCTCTTATGGCATGAGTTTTATAAGATTGGTTAATTAACTATAAATTGTCTTTGCATCTTGGCAAGACAGAGTCTATTCATTTTGGTTTAAGTTTCAACTTAAACTGGGCCTAGCCTCCAGGTCACATATAATGGTACTGCTATAAAGTACACATCTTTTGTTAAGTATTTAGGTGCAAAACTTGATCAATTTTTTTTTGCGTCGCCTTTGATGCTTTGCATCAATGCTTTTCTTGTTAATATACTTAATCGTATTGGCAATGTCCACCGTATCCCACAACGACGTCATTCAAGGGCGACAACTTGAATCCGCGTCTATCATGACTCATTTAAAAAAGGATATCATTTTTGTTAAATCTAAAATATCATTACTTTTGTACTCTAGAAAGCAGATGAATACTATAATGCAGTACAAAAATCATTTAATTTAACTTAATTGTTTAGGTTCAAACATTGCCATTTTTATTTCACACATTGCTTAGTTATTAAAATAATATTCAAACTGCGTAGTGAATTTTAAATACGTGTTGAATATAAAATTATACGACTTTTAATAAACATGTAATCATGTTATAAAATCTATAAGAAATAAGGTAATATTTTTATATAATTCAGTCATTTACGCTCATAAAACCTCTCTTACAAAATAATATTATTTTTAATGATCCAATATCAAGCAATATTAATAATAGAAATATTTTGAATAGATGGACTCGAGAACTTGGAATATTTGATAATTAAGTACGTTTGATAGGCCGTAAATGAACTTAAGATATTTTAATATTTTCCAGGAGAATTAATTGCTTTTCGCAAGCATTGAAGTTTTGATTATTTATTGAATGGTGATTTTATTTTTGTTGTCATTCGTTATGTTCTGTTTTCATTCGACTAATATTTTTGATGGCCAGTGATCTATGTATCTGTGTATTATAGCAAAGAACGAGATATTTTGGTAATATTTAATGTCATTTGGTCAGCCATTTTAAATGCGTTTAACATACGTTTTAAATTTATTGACTTTTTTTTTTTGCTCACATTATCAAATTCATTTTCCATTTAACCCGAGATTAATATCAGAATTGAACTCTATTAGATGCTTATTCATTCGGTAAAAAAGATTTAAGATTTTAAATATAATCTTTGAAACATAATTAAGATCTTTAAATGATAAACATATAGTAAAGTAACATATAGTTATTACATCATATTGACTTTAAGATATGCTCTTGACAAAAATGAGAAAATACAATTGTTTTATGAAATAATAATTAAAAAAATATGCAAATTATAATATTGGTTGCGCTTGTCAAATATATAATACTTTGACCGTCCAGTTTTTATTTTATTAGACTTCCAAAATTTCAGGTATCATATTTGATAATAAATTTGGCACAATTTATCCAATTAATACCAATAATAATTTAATAATTAAAATGAAACACTTTTTCTTCTCAAGAGTGATCTGAGAGACACAAATAATGTTCAAAGGAAAAAAAAAGAAAAAAAAGTTGCGTCTTCTGGGGCTTGAACCCGCGCCCCTCATTTTCAATGCAGTCGACATTTGTTCTAGCCTATTTGAATACTCTTCAAAGTGGAGGTCATACATTAGGTGGGTCATACCTTAAACCAGTTATCAATGTATATGTTGATTTTTGCTGGTGACTTGGGTTTATTTACGACGAATGCAGACATCTTGCAAGTCCAACTTGATTGTATTTATCAATACTCGATTAAATGGGGCCTTAAGATAAACTCCAAAAAGTCAAAGGTTTGTATTTTTGAAAAGAGAAAGCTAACTAATTCTTTTGAAAGGTTTATTAATGATGAGAAATTTGAAATGGTAGATAATTTTTGTTATTTAGGAGTAAACTGGGAATATGAAAAATGCTGTTAAGGTGCTCTCTGACTAAGCTCTCAAAGCATATAATAGCCTTTGGTCATTATTAACTAGAGTAAATCTTGATATTAAAACTAAACTTTCACCTTTTGACTTTATGGTTCTACCTATTTTATTGTACGCTTCGGAGATTTGGAGCATTTATGAATTTAAGGAAATAGATTAACTACATATAAAATTTTGAAAACATATTCTTGGTGTCCGAACACAATCTTCAAATTTAGCGGAATAAGGTGAATTGGGCCGTTTTCCTTTGTCAGTTTAATGAAAAAGAGAGAGCCTTGAAATACTGGATAAAAATAATGAGTAATCAACACATACCTATGTATATAAAATTATTAGAGAACAATGTAATTCCCAGAACGTAACTTCTTGGTCAAATAAAATTAAAACGTTACTTGATAGTCTAGGTTTCTGTGATATATGGTTAAATTTTGACTCTTCCTGTAACTATTTTTGTATTTCGAAACAAAGATTACGGGATCAGTATATCCAAAACTGGAAAATGGAGATTCGTAATGTAGCTAAACTTGAATACTATAAACAATTTAAAGTTGATTTTTGTTATGAATAATATTTAGACATATTAACTAATAGTACACAATGAGAGCTATATACCAAATTTAGAATATCAGCACATATCTTGATATTGAAATAGGTAGATATACTGGCATTGAAAGACAAAATCGTATGTGTAAACTTTGTTCAATACAATCAGTTGAATCTGAGTACCATTTTTATTATGCTGTAATAAATATTATTGTGACGAAATGTACTTTATAGTTAATTTGATTGCCTCCCCTTTTTATAAGTTCGCCATTTGCATAAACAAATAGTACAGTTCATTCGTAAATCTAATTAGATAGGAAGTTGTTTTTTATCGTCAAATAGATATAAGTCAGCAGAATCATCCAAAGTGTTTATATTTTGAATTACTTGTTTACTTACAATAATTTGTATGGAAATTTACTTCAAATAACAGACGCTCATAAGATTTAGTAAAAATTGGTTAGTTTTTGGTATGGCTCCGAACCGTTAAGATCGAAGTTGTAATTATATTTACTAGTACCCAGACATCTTAGATATCTGGTGCTAACAATATTTTTGCTTCTTCAAGAAATATTTTATGAGTTAAATAGTAAGTCTGCCTTTTGTCCTTGTAAGAGTTGGATATATGTAATATTGTATTTACTAGTACCCAAAAATCTTTGATATCAGGTGCTAAAAATACTTTATTGCTTAAGTAAAACCTCTTGGACAATTGTTTGATAGAGTATAGTTTATTTTGAAGATATTATTTAAAGAATCTGTTTTTGAACATTTATTTGAGATAAGAGATTGTTGATTTGAAATATCAAAGTAAGAAATAAGAGATAGGTTTAAGAATATAAATTTTAGTTTGTTTGAAAGTAAGTGTAAATAGAGTTTAATTGCTTCTTGAAATATATATTTTGGATAATTTGAGAATTAGTTTCAGATTGTTATTTTGCATTTTATTATTTCTGGAATTATTTTTATAAGTTGATATCTTATCAAAAGGTTAAGAAACCACAATAAAAATTTATATTTGAATATTTCAAATCATTCCGGTTAAGTATCCCAAGAAAAATTATATATTTGTATTTAAGAATATTGTAATTTTATTGTGTAGCTATAGATTAAATAATCAACAGCTCGATACACGCTACATTATGATTTACGACAGAAACATTTTGCAAATAATGCTTGGCCTTCAGTCCAAAAAATCAATAATTTTATATCATCAAATCGTAGAACCATTACTGTAAAAAATGCTAAGTTTTTAACGGAAGCTTATAAATGATTTGCCAATAAATGAAATGAAATAAAATATATTTCATACATAAAAAACAATGATACTGTATGAGAATTTGATATTTTAAATAGCTTGAAATCATGTTACAAACATTTATATTAATATTGATATTATTTCACATTTTTTCCAAACTGACAATGTTTCTAAATACAAAGTTAACCTTTTTTAAAGTCCAATAACAATCAAAGATTTTATCTAACTATAAAGGTGGTAAGGTTTTATTATGTTTCAAAGTCTTATAACATAAATTCATTACACTGAAATTAAAAGCGGCTTAAACATAAACTACTTTGATTAAATCCAGATCTGATTTCAATAGTAACATAAATACTTGTTTTAGGCTAGACCAATTAATTTCTAAACAATGTTTTGTTTTTAAATAAATATAAACAAACTACAAAATGAACATTATGACATTGGCAAGTATTAACGTAAACGGATGTTAACTTCCTTTTTGCATTTATTTAAATTTATATTAACATATTTTGTCAGTTGAAAAGAATAAATTTAGACAAAAGTTTCAAATTAACTTTTAAATAAATCTTTAACAATATGATAAAAGAAACTTTAATTCAGGTAATTCACAATAATGAATACTTGCCACACTGATTTGAATGAAAATATACAAGTTCATAAAACCATGAAAATATAAAATTTCTTTAAAGACGTTACTCTCTATGACTAGATAATGCGAGACATTATCAAAACTTCCAATCATAAAGATTTAATATGATTGGCAGTTGTTGATAATTCGAGAGGCTTGATATAGGTTCCGTCATTGTGTTGACATTTCCTAAAATATGAAAAACAAGATCAACAAGGAAGGGCGGCATTCTATGAACACAACCTCCACACGACCATCGGCAATGAGGCCCATAAGGACACCAAACAACATCAGGACATGGCACAAGGCAACACACGGTTTAATGGGAAGCTCGTTTTGCGACTTTATTTGATGGCTATATGGACAACTCTATTTTTCTCGAAATCGTAAAATTTACCTTTTCAGTATTGTATGTTCAGCGGTTAAGATTTGTAACCGCGTGCGGCGTCGCTTTTAAAATTGTGATAACTTGCCGATGATTGGCTGTTTGAAAATTCTCGTGAAGGTGGCCTCCCTTTGGTGTTCGTAAGATCCTAATGCGTAGCGTTAATTAGGAATTAGGAGTTGATTTTAATCAGATAGAAGTTGCGCTGAAGAAAAAGTAATCAAAATCTTCTTTCTACTTGAATTTGTCTTTGCGTTACATTAATGTGACATGTAGCCACAGTATTTACTCGAAGTTAATTTCAATTAAATCAGTTTTCTAGTGAGCTGTAGGGTTTTATAATATTGCGCATGTTTATTTTTAATATAACCCATGAATTCGAGAACTTGATACTAGATGTTTCAAACTATGAAAATTTAAAAAGTAATTACAGATTTCCATTTAAAAATGAGATAATTTAGACTAAATATTCAACTGTAGTTACTTTTTTACAAAATATTTCTCGAACAATTAACCATTAGTGTTATTTTCCGATTGTTTACGTACAAGCAGTCATAAGATTTAAGTATTTAAATTTGATATTCTTAAGGAAGAAAATGAAGCTAAGACGTATATTTTGTCTCAAAGGAAAACATATATAAAGCATAATACCGTGAATATGGCTTCTCCTGGTGTAAACAAACTAGCCTGTCCATATTGATTGCATTAAGGAAAAGAATTAATTTAATATGATAAATATAAATCACTGATAACAAAAACGCAAAATTATATTAAACCAAGCTTATATCATACACAAAATATCGTATTACTTATATTCGTACATAGTACATAGTCTTAACTTCGCCGAAACAAGGCAAACTATTTGTTTTGGGTTCAATGTGTCATATTAGTTTATGTTTATTTGCTATATAAAATGTTATAAAAGTATATAACAAACACGACAATTTGTGGAGATATACTGTGGAGATATAACCTGTAAACCTGCAAGTACGATTTTAAGTATTTTCTTGTACTAAGATTGAAACTAGTACGTAAATATTTTTAATCAACTAAAACAAATGTATTCTCCTAAGTCAGAACATCAGTCAGTCTCAACTGATAAGCTCATATATATTATTATTATTTTATCATCAAATATTTATTTAAGTATTATTACATTAATATCATTTGCAATTGTATTTAAAGGCTCATTATGCCACAAAAATTCTTTTCTTTTTATGTCTCTAAAGATTTAGTTTGTACCTTTATAGTTTCTTAAAAGTTACTCATCGGCCAATTACTAGAACCTTAACCATCTTTCCTATTGTTGTTATTTTGCGATTTGTACGGTTATAATGATTTAGTATTTTGTATAGAAGTGAAAATACTATTTCGTTTACATTTTGCAACTTTTATTACAAATAATTGCTTATAAAACGATACTTGCTTCAGGCAACACGCATCTAACATACTCTTGACCCGTTATAAAAAGGATATTTAATTACAAATCACAAAGAAACTACATTTTGATCCTTTATGTGTAATGAACTATTAGATTATCATTATAATTAAACTGTCCGTTCCATATCGTAAATGTCTGAGAGATATTCATTCATATTACAGTGTATACTCTAATCATTTATTATACACCGATTTGCGACAAAATATGCTTTCTAAGTATGTTTCCTTTAATAAACTTCTGCGATTGTCGTTATTAAATGTTTTAGGTTCATGTTAAAGTTTCTGTTTGTATGTATAACTTAGCCGTTACAATTTACAGAATCCATGTAGCTTCTTGCATTCAAGTAGAAGTTATACATGCAATACAAAATTGCTGCAACCTGCAAATAACTACATATGTTTTACTGTCTTATGTCTATCCCATGATACAGCTGTAAAAGAAATCAGAACGAAATTGGTGAATAGAGAAAAAAACAGAATCCCTAAAGAACGTCCAACACGGCAAAATTGAAAATGTTGCAGGCTCGGTTTGATTGAGCCTGTTCATGGGCCAAACTGTCAAGTGCAAACTACCGTCCACGCCCCCTAGCACTGGCTTAAGCAGAATTCAACCTTTTAACAAGAAAATGGTGAAATTTTGAATTTAGAAACATCCGCAGAGGTGTTCATACGGCGGTTATCGTAAAACCTTCAATGTGACACGTTAATGTTATTCCAAAAAAAGTGGCGTATGGTCTCCAAGTAAAAGAATGCGTGTGCCCTAAACGGGAAACAATTGTGGAACTAAATAAAATGGAATTTTGAAAGGGGATCTGAGGTTATGAAGCCTGCATTCAAGCAAGATCAACAAGGAAAGGCGGCGTTCAATGAACGCAACCCCCGGACGATACAGTAACACAGGAATATCGGCAAGGAGCCAAACAGGACCCAAATTAAAACTTGACAGGGCCAACAGACAGATTTAAAAAGCAGGCAACATATCGTAATTGTGATTATACAGTATTCAAGTAGAAATACTGGAACCACCAAGGTTGAAAAAGGCCAAATAGAGGAAACTCAAAATACCACATAACATGATTACGCAACAATTATGTCGTGCTGAACGATCTTCAAGGAAGGAAATTTAACATCTTTGATTAAATGTACGGGGAGACTTTTTACAGGTGCCACAAGGCACAAATAACACTGATGTGACCATAAACTAGAAAAAAAACACAATCCCTAAAGAACGCCAAACACTGCAAAATGCAAGCCTTATCTGTTATATGAGAGCACTATTTCTGGATTAATATAATAAATATAAAATAGAGAAAATAAGATTCCCTAAAGAAAGTTCAACACAACATAATTGAAAATGTTGCAGGCTCGGTTTGATTGAGCCTGTTCATGGACGGTACTGTAAAGTGCAAACTACCGTCCTCGCCCCCTAGCACCGTCTTAAGCAGAAATGAAATGAAATGGTAAAATTTAGAATTTATAAACTTACTTGATTTTCTCGTATGGATAGCAAACAATATATTTGAAGGAATTATTTATTTGCCTACCTTTTGAAACAGTCAATCATAACACAACATGCTGGAGATACCATTTACAGCATTGTTGAGTTTCAGTTAGTCAAAATATAAGGGTATTGTGATTAAAATTTGAAAGTTAAAGAGCCCATGAGAGCAATGATTAAACAGTTTATAAGTGAAATCGCAGAAACAATTTGATTGTGTGTATTTGTGTGAGACAATATTGATAATTCACTCGAATCTACTTAAATCAATTTTGTAGGTTAAACGATGTATGGGCTGAACATGTATTGTAATATTACTGTACTGTAAATATTATTTAAGTGAATTTATTTGACCATGCTGTAATAAAAATATGATTCAATGAAGTTTTCTAAATTAGAAATGAACTTTCTAGTTCGGAGATTGTTTCATTCTTTTTTACAGTCACTTGAGGTTTCACAGCACGTTCATAGTCATCCCTTCAATTGTGCATATTATAAGTTGATAGAGTTGTGGTTCTTACTTTAGATTCATTATTATGCAAAACTAGATTATTGTCAACACTATATAGTATTTATTTGTCCTAAATTTATTTGATATCTTGTTTGAATTTAAATAACTTGGATAATTGGGTTAAATCAATATAAAATAAAATCTTATCAAACATTAAAAAATGATATAATTTCACATAATTTACTAATCTGATATATTTGTTCACCTTAATTCAAAAAAAGTTACAAATGAAGATTTTGTGCAACTATTCGCAAAAAGAGAGCGAGCAAGGGATTACGATGTTTCAAAGTCTCATAAATTTACGTAAATGACAAAAAATTGATTAAACTGAAATTGAAAGCGGCAAAAACATATAAAATAGTTTGATTAAATCCGTATCTGACTCGAGTTGTAACATTTATAACCTGCTTTCAGGCCAGACCAATTAATTTCTCAGCAAATATCTTTTGTAACATACAAACTACATGGATACTTTTAACATTGATAAATACAAATGTTAAAATAATGTTTACCTCCTTTATTACATTTAAACAAATTCATATTTGAATAAAATGTAAATTGAGATACTGTCATGCGTACATCTTTGGTCATAGTCTGACAAACGTTACATATTAATAAATCTTATTACAATGTAGAAGGGGCGTCCGTGGCCGAGTGGTTAGGGTCGTTGACTTCAAACCACTCGCCCCTCACCGCTGTGGGTTCGAATCCCGACAGGGACTTTGGATTCTTTCACGTGAGAAAGCTATCCAGTTAGCTTACGGAACGTCGGTGGTTCTACTCAGGTGCCATTTCGTGCCTGAAATAATGCACGGAAGGGCACCTGAGGTCTTCCTTCACCAGTAAAGCTGGAACGTCGCGATATGACCTATACTGTGTCGATGTGACGTAAAACCCATGCAAGAAATGCAGCAAGTGAAGATGAACTAGTAGACCTCTGATGACCAGATATTCTTATAAACTTTTCAATGGTCAATAGGTTTTTACCAGAATTGTATAATATTTTTGAATGGGCGGACGAAAAACATTGTTCATCATGAACTTTGGTAGGCATGCTAGAGATTAGAATATTATTTTTTTTCCTCAGGAACTTGAAATTAATTCTTTCAATATTAAAGATAATATCCAAAGTATACAGGTCTTTTATATCTAAAGAGCAATTAATTGTTTGAATATGTTTCATTTTTCATATTTAATTTCCTTCAAAATTCTCCAGTTCGTTATTTATAACCATAGCGTGACGCGAATGACCGTTTCGTTAAACTAAAACTACTTCTATAAATAGATTTTTGGACTTTCACAATGTTAAGGTCATCATTCTATTTATAGGTACAGCAATATACAATAACCCACTGTGTGTACTACACAATGATTAATAAAAACACACCGAAGAGCGCGATTAATTGACGGATAAGCTAATTTCATTTGAATATGTTTGCATTGCGAAATTCTCCAGTTCGCTATTCATTGTACGCGACATTCTATTTCTGATAATCAAACACCCTCATACCAATCGGAATGATCGGCTATTATGACCGACGAAAAGGCCCGAGAATTTGCTGTCGCCCTTTTTCATTCCATAAGGGCGACGCGCTTTGGCGCGGATGCCAATGAAACCTGTAATAAAATTATGAATACTTGACACGTACGGAATTTTAAAATGATTTGAATGAATGTACAATACAAGTATGATTTAGAGAAAATAAGGTTCATGCAGTGCTAAGGTATAAATACTTAAGTACTTTCATCGTATTATGCCTTTGTCAGGTATAATGTGCACACAATAGAGCACAAAATGTATATACGTGTGTACTGTATAATGTGAAATATCGTCGCTAGAAATAATAATTATGAAAGGACCGTTATTGACAAGTCATTATTGTTATACTTTACAAAAGAATAATATAGCTTGCGGACAATGTGGTTTAATATTGAATCTTAGGAAATTTAAAACTAAGTTTAACAAAAATTAAAACTGCATGTATAAAGGCGTTTTTCGTTTATTTACTAAAAGTATAATGTCAGGAATTGCAAGTTTCATCAAGTAGGATATTTTATAAATTAGAAATTAAATACTTTCTACATAAATGACAAAGGATGAAATGCTCCTAGGCAGCGGGAAAAAGTGCTTTCGCCAGCACCGCCTGAAAATTAAAGAAGGTTTAAAACATTATGTGGGTGAGAATTTTCTGTTAAATTTAGTCTAAGATCCAGTGTTTTTTGACAGGTATTTTGTAGATTAAAATATTTTCACAAACCTACAATACTTGTTTTTTTTTTAAATTAATGTATAAAATGTTTTATCAATAGCTTTCACGACGACAGCAGCATCGACTAAAGCGTTATTTGATTTTCAACACTAACTTGCTGCAATAAATGATAATTATCTGATATTGAAATGGCAGCTGATTTATGTTTTTAGTTAGATACGAGTATCGCATTAAACATGTCATATCTCTACAAGTGATATCTATTGTTGGATAGAAAATATTTCAAAATGTTTAAAAAATATACAAGTTGCATCAGTTTCCTTTATGCCTCACCACTTTGATATTGTTCGTCATATGTAGCGCCCTTGTTTTGTAGAATAAAAAATGTTATTTCTTCCGACCTCAGTTTCCCATGCCAGAAAAACTATCACCTCAGTTTTCCAGGCCAGAAAAACTGTCGGTCTGAAAATCGTCCTCCTCACGAAAAAAGTAGAACAAATAAAGTCATTAAAAATGGGCATCAATTATTTTCTCATTTATCTTAAATTTCATCTTGATTAGCAAAATTATAGATAAGGGCATACACTTTACTGTCGCAGTCTTGACAAGAACGAAATTGCATTGATGAATAAACGAAAACGTGTTTAAAATATTTGATGCAATAGTGTCAACATCACATAATATGTGCTCAGAACTGAATCTTTACTGGTAATTAACAACTTTATGGTTTGTAGACAAACTAGCTGAATTTTATAATCATTTGACCCTTCTATTAAAGAGATGAATTTTCCTTTCATTTTGATTCAAATCTACGTAGATAATTGTCAAACGAATCAATTTCATGAACATTTGCAAACATGAATACAATCGTGCTCAAAATATTACGTAAATACAACAAAGAGACAGGAAGAAAAAAAAATAGATTGCTGTACACGTATCCAGTCCTTTTTTAGCATATATTTTCACATGCGCATATCTATTATATCTTTTAGCAATTACATATTACTAATAATAATGCTACTTTGTTGTCTTTTACCCCAAATGTGTTTACAATGTTTCAAAACTTCTTCAGAAAGGAAGACAATTAAAATACACATACATATTTTAATCCAAGGTCATGATCTAAATTGAAATTACATATTTTTGATAATAATGATACTTTGTTGTCTTCTACCCCAAAGTTGTTTACAACGTTTCAAAACTTCTTCAAAAATGAAGACAATTTGAATACACATACATTTTTTTTATCCAATGTCATGATCTATATTGATCGTGACATGTTTGTTACTGATATACTAATCAAGGGAACATCTCAAAATTATAATTGAATGTAAAAAATATGATAAACAAGATCAACAAGGAAAGGCGGCGCTCAATGAACGCAACCCCCATATGACCCAGCAACAAGAACCAGTGGCAAGGAGCCCAGGCGGACCCCAAACAAAATCAGGGCAGGGCAAAGACAGAGCACGGACAGGTTAATCATTAAATGATAAATAAATTGTAACTGATTAGAAATTCAAAGAAAAGAATAATAGGCCCACAAAGGGGAAGGGGACAGGAGACCGGGGGAAGGGGGGGGGGGGTTAATCAAAGAAATAAAAACTAGAGGTAATGGAAAAGATACTTACCGTAGACGAGAAAACAACAAGGGACACAAGCAAAAGTGTCACCAAAACAGTATGAAACAACATAAGACATACATCTGAGGAACACAGAGGGGCGCCGCCTTGGAACGGTCAGCAGCATAATAATGACTGCTTTGGAGTTTAAACCGGTTAATGGTGCACCAAACCTCGCTCTTAGCCCCACCATGTTCCTATAAACGAGACAGTGTAAAGTTTTAGCGTATATGTATTTTTTTTAAATTTGATTGAACTTCTTAATACATTTTTTTTCCCATAAAGTTTAACTGTTTAATTATTTAGATTTAAGAATATCTAAATCCCTTACACAAAGAAAACAACATTTAATAGTCAAACTGTTTCAAGCTTAAAATTATGTATGCTTACCGTTTGAAAACTAATGTTTTATATTCACTATATTAGAAAATCCTCATATTTTTGTACACACGTGCTTGAGTGAATACAGTTATATGCCTGTCTGTCAGTCAGTCAGTCTGTCTGTCTGTAATGTGCATTTGTTCCCATCACTACTCTACGTTCGTAAAAGGCATGTATTCCCTTTTAATTAATAGTAGGTAATGTGTTGTTTGGTACTGACAAAAAAAAACATACACATTCTCATCATTCTGATAAATCTTATTAAATTTGAGATTTTTATCATATTCGAAATTCATGATTGTTATATTTGCTTACTTCACTTTGGCGTTTAAAGAAATTTGTTTCTTTCATTATACAAAAACAAATTTTTATAACAGAAAAAATACTCATTACAAACATTAATCATCGATGCAGCGGATAAATAAATCAATTTGTAGGTAAAAAAATCAGATAGGTCCGCGAACAAATTTATTAAATGTAGCTAATTTGTGAACATGTAGATATTAACAAGCCTCCGCCAACCGGAGGTAACGCTCGACTTTTTTAATGTTTGTAAAAAAAAGCAGACATATATTAGGTTTAAACAAATTTAAAAACAAAAAACAAAACAAAAAAATATCATTTTCAAGTTTAAGTTACACTTGTTGTTCTGTCCAAAAATGAATCAATTTCACAATGTTCAATTTTCAATATAACAACTGAAACTGTGCACATGGTCTAAATTGCAAAGAACGATAAAGCAAGTCACTTCGTCAAAATCAAGGTCAGCTGATATCACAGTTCAATTTTACATCGCAAACTCTAGACATGATCTTATATGAGAATTTAATTAATTTGACATTGAAAGTCAAGGCCAATTAAGGGCCAAAGCAACATATGAATTATTTAAGATATTTGTTTTTATTGCAAATCTTGCTTTGTCCAAGTATAAATCAAATCCGTATATACATAACCAAATAATGACAATTCAACAAAATTCAATAACATTGCCAGTCAAAATATGATAAACCAAGATCAACAAGGAAAGGCGGAGTTCAAAGAACGCAACCCCCATACGACCCAGCAACAAGAACCAGTAGCAAGGAGCCCAGACGGACCTCAAACAAAAACAGGACAGGGCGCAAGACAGAGCTCGGACAGGTTAATCACTAAATGATAAATAAATGTCATCTATGAATCATTTTCACAATGTTCAATTTTACAACTGAAACTGTGCATATGGGTGGCGGCGTGGCTGTACATCAAATGATAAGGAAGAAGGCCATTTTATCATATGATCTAGGTCAGCTGATATCAATTTCAAATGTTTCATCTAAAAATGTGCACAGTGTCGTTACTTCATAGCTGTCCATCAAAGGACAAACAAGAACGTGTTTGTTAAACACAAATGCCCCCGGCTCAGATTCTTGTCAGTAGCAATACTTCAAAAAATGTTTACCCATTCACTCACTTATGGACAGAAAAATCTCCAAAAAATTGTAAACACAAGTTTTATAGCTTGACAAAGTCATGGCATTTTGTAATTGTGAAAAATATAAGTTGCCAAGTCATTTCTCTGACTTGTGAAGTTGAAAAAATATTCAACTTCATGCAAGTTATCTTCCTATCAAATATGAAATACATCTGTCATTAAATAAAGGCTGTATGGGCAAAAGTGTAAAAATCTATTTTGAGCACTGGTGACCTTGACCAAACTGACCCCTAACTCTATCCAAAAGAAGAATACCATGTAAGTTATCTTCCTACCAAATATGAAATACATCTGTCAATAAATAAAGGCTGTATGGGCAAAAGTGTAAAAATCTATTTTTAGCACTTGTGACCTTGACCCAACTGACCCCTTACTCCATCCAAAGGAAGAATACCATGCAAGTTATCTTCCTACCAAATATGAAATACAACTGTCAATAAATAAAAGCTGTATGGGCAAAAGTGTAAAAATCTATTTCTTTTAGCACAAGTGACCTTGACCCACTGATCCCAACCACAATGAAAAGGATGAATACCATGCAAGTTATCTTCCTACCAAATATAAAATATATCTGTCACTTAATAAAGGCTGTATGAGCAAATGTGTAAAATTCTATTTTTAGCACTGGTGACCTTGACCCAACTGACCACTAACTCCATCAAAGTTTATGTTTCTATCAATTATAAATAACATCTGTCTATAGAATAAGGTCAATACACCTGTAAAAATCTATTTTTAACATTGGTGACCTTGACATTGGTAACATTGACCTTGACCCGAATGACCCAATACTACACCCAAAGAAGGAGGTGTTTGTATTAAACTAAGACATCATCTAAAAAATAAAAGCTGTATGAGCAAAAAGGTTTATATTTATTTTTAAACCAGTGACCTTGACCCTAGAGACCGCTTACTCCAAAAAAATTAGAGAACCATCAAAGGTATCCACCTACTAAATATGAAAGATATCAGTAAAGAAATTAAGCAATTAGGAGAAATTTAAGATAAATCCAACTTGCCGAAATAGGTTAACCAGACAAGGCCCTATTTTCAAAGTGAAAAAAGGGAAATAATTGGGAAATATGGATGACACAGTTATATAACTTGGCAATATCATGTGCTTTGTATTGATAAGTAAGTGTGCTAATTATAAAGCCATTAGTATAGATAGAACTTAAGATATTTCCAACTTGCCGTTTTAGGTTAACCATTATTCATTTTCTAAGTGCTGAAAAGGGCAATAACTTGGTAAATATGAAAGCCAGAGTTATGAAACTTGCCCAGATCACGTACTTTGTATTGATTAGTAAGTGTCTAAACTTAGAAGCCATTGGTACAGGTAGAACTTAAGAAAAATCCAACTTGCCGTTCTAGCTTAACCTCGTACGGACAGACGGACGGTTCAATTACTATATGCCCGGGGGCATAAAAAGTAATTTACTTCGTGAGATTATCTAACAAAGAGGTTGTTGTAGCAAAGTATGAAGATAATTAATTCATTTATTAAGTTTAAAGCAATTATAGCAAACATTAGTGAACATTCAATTATCTAACTTTCAAGGCAAATGTCATAAATAAGCCAAGATCAATTTGAGTTTGACATACATAAAAGCCCTATCCTAAAGATATGAAGTAAATCCATTCAACAAATTACAGCAAAATATGAAACTTTCAGTAATTTGACCTTCAAATCATTTATGAATAAAGGTCCAGGTCAATCTAGTTAACTTGAAGGTCTTTAAGATCTATTCTTGAAGATTATTATGTTTAAGGACTATCGATCAATTCAAAAATTTGCATTTTCTATATTTTCAGCCACAATGATATTTTTTTCAGCCACAATGACAATTTTACACACTAAACATCTAATTACACGTATATAGATAATCTTACATAAACATACACTACACTAAGCGGTACATTCTCTTTTGCACGATCTGCACGATTTCCGGTTTTTAACACTACCCAAGTGTTTGTATCGCTTAATATTGATCACAACCAAGAGAAAATAATTTGTTGAGAATTAAGACGATTGACACCAATGCCATGGCTCTCTGGCATATTGGGAAACGAAAGGACAGCACTCGTAATTAAAATTCTAGAAACAAAGTGATCGTAATTAAAATTCTAGAAACAAAGTGATCCCTCGGAAGCATTAATCACAACAAAATTACATGAAAATTGCAGACTCGGTTTGATTGAGTCTGTACATTGGGATAATGAAAACGTGCAACAATCTTCTCGCCCCGTAGCACCGGCTTGAGCAGTACTCAATTCTAATCACATAATAGTGCTGGCATCAATGATCTTGAAGGACCAGAAAAATATAACAACACTGAAGTGAAGTACGGGGCAACTTTTACAGCTGCCACACAGCACTTGACACATGCTGTTGTGAAGTATAAAAATCTAGAAACAAAGTGTTCCATTGGAAGCGTTAATCAGAATAAAATTACATGAAAATTGCAGACTCGGTTATTAAGTCTATTCATGGAAATCTAAATGCATAGGGTTACATTAATGATCTGCGTAATAATCTCCCGTTCATGCATAATCATGGCCCTCATGTTACGCTGCAGCATGACAATGTTAGGCCTCATACTGCCCGAATAACCACACAGTTCTTAGCTAAAAAAAAATGTTACCGTCCAGCCCTGGCCCGAAATGTCCCATATCTGAACCCCATCGGGCACATCTGGGATAAACTCGGACGCAGGGTAAGGAAAAACTGCCAATGATCCTAGACATACTGCGCTGGTTGAGTGGCAGGCAATTCGGATTGACTTCACGTTACGTTCACTCCATAAGAAGAATTTTGGCATGCATAAACGGAAATTGTGGGCATATACGTTTTAAACAAATTTAAAAAACTTTTAACAAAGGCAACACTTATCTGTTATTTTTGCATTCAACAAGTCAAATCGAATTTAGTCAAATTTGATTTTTGAAATTGACCCCTACGTCTTTTGACTTGTGACTTCATTTTCAATTTAATATTGAGAGCTCCAATAAAATCAGTGAAACTTATCAAAATATGTTTAACAGAAAAATGATATCATTATTATTGTTGTTTGATTTATATTTTTAAAGATATATAGGCTCCAATTTCGTGTAAAGTTTTCATTCTGGCTGAGTGTAGAAACTAAACTAGAACTCCGCGAGTCGGATGTGTCGCCTTGAGAACAGAATAGCTGTCACTTAGGCATTTCTTCTTAAATATAGGTTATTTCAGGGTTTTTTTGGGCCGATTTTATAGCCGTTATTCGGTCATATTCCCAATTAAAAATAGTATGTTTTTTTCCCAATTTTGATACAAAAATTCCAAATCGAAAACTTAATTTTTTTTTTTAAATAATCGATCTTTGGGGAACGTGGGGAACGTAAAATTGTGCGAATAGCCGGCGTCTAAATAACCCATGTGTTAAGTAGACGCTTGATTTCGCAGTATAAGTTTATCGAGTATCTAACGATATATCGACGACCTTCGAAAATGAAAGTAGATCAAAATGTCTCACAATTCAAAATATTACGTTAAAAAGCACTGATAAAGACAGAAAAATTGATTTACTGTTTAAGCAAGCGACTCTCTCTGAAAAGAGTTGTACTTCGGAAACGGTAACGGCGAATGAAACTGCAATAGATTAATACAGAATCCCTAAAGAAAGCCCAACACGGCAAAATTGAAAATGTTGCAGGCTCGGTTTGATTGAGCCTGTTCATGGACGGTACTGGAAAGTGCAAGTTACCGTCCACGCCCCCTAGCACCAGTTCTAGTGAGAAATTGCCTTCAACGGTGACCGTGAGTTACCACAATGATGTTCCTTCTCGGGGTTTTAAAAGTTTTAGCGACGCGTCTAAGTCAGATACAGTTGTTCCTGTCACTGATCAAATGTTATTTAGTTCCAACAAATACGAGTTGAAGATACAATGACACAGTTCAAAAATATGAAACCAGAGACCTACTTTTGTGAACTAAATCCTATTAGACAAGGAATATAATATTATTGCCTCATGAAACTTGAAAATGCTTTGTTTTTTTCCCAATTATGGGCAAAATGCTCCTATAATTCCCAATCTCAAGGGTATGGGTCATATTCCCAAAATACTGAAAAAAAAACCCTGTATTTATAGACAACACTCTTACAACGAACATGTACCTTGAACTCTTGTGCCATTTAAACTGATTGCAACAATGTTACATCAGGAATGATGTAGCTTGAAAAGCTTTTATTGTGTAGAATTGGCACGAACAAAAATAAAGTAGAACAATTAACAAAGGGCAATAACTCTAAAATCATGAAGTACAGAGTACCGGTTCTTGTGCACTGCTCTTCTTTTCAATGAGATCTATCATCCTATGAAGTTATAAAACCATAGCTTTTATAGTTTTGGTGAAAAGGCCGGGACTAGAATAAAGTATTATAATTAACAAAGGGCAAAAACTCAAAAATCATGAAGTAATGATTAATAGGGACTGACGGGGGCATTCGTATTGCGGCGCTAGAGGTGAAATTCTTAGACCGTCGCAAGACGAACTACAGCGAAAGCATTTGCCAAGCATGTTTTCATTAATCAAGAACGAAAGTCAGAGGTTCGAAGACGATCAGATACCGTCGTAGTTCTGACCATAAACGATGCCAACTGTCGATCCGCCGGAGTTGCTTCAATGACTCGGCGGGCAGCCTCCGGGAAACCAAAGTTTCTGGGTTCCGGGGGGAGTATGGTTGCAAAGCTGAAACTTAAAGGAATTGACGGAAGGGCACCACCAGGAGTGGAGCCTGTGGCTTAATTTGACTCAACACGGGGAACCTCACCCGGCCCGGACACTGCAAGGATTGACAGATTGAGAGCTCTTTCTTGATTCGGTGGGTGGTGGTGCATGGCCGTTCTTAGTTGGTGGAGCGATTTGTCTGGTTAATTCCGATAACGAACGAGACTCTAGCCTACTAAATAGTTCGGGGATCCTCTATCGAGTCCCCGTCAACTTCTTAGAGGGACAAGTGGTGCTTAGCCACAACGAGATTGAGCAATAACAGGTCTGTGATGCTTGTCATTTTTCGAGAGAAAAGAAGGGGAACTGCTGCGGCGAAGGGTCTCGGCCGTGAGCCCGGCTGAATTCGGCCGTCCGGACGCCCGAGCATTTCCCGTTCTCGGTCGGCACTTGATTTTGCACCACACTTCTTCTCAATGAGATCTAATAGGCTTCATGTCCATAGCTTTTATAGTAAAGGAGAAATGGCCCGAGCAAGAATGAAATATGAAAAACAAAGGGCAATAACTAAAATATAAAAAGTGCTGAGTACCAGTTTTGTGCACAGCACATCTTTTTTTATTAGATCTATCACCCTATGAAGTTTCAAGTTCATAGCCTTAGCCTGTAACATTTTCAATTTTGCCGTGTTGGGCTTTCTTTAGGGATTCTGTATTTATCTATTTTATAGTTTAGGAGAAATTGCCCACACAAAAATAAAGTATGAAAATTAACAAAGGGCAATTACTAAAAAAAAGTAATGTTTCTTATGCACTGCATTATTGAGATCTATCATCCTATAAAGTTTCAAATCAATAACTTTTAAAATTTAGGAGAAATGGCCTGGACAAAAAATAAAGTACGAAAAATAACAAAGGGCAATTTATGCACTGCACTTTTTTATTATTGAGATCTATCATCCTATAAAGTTTCAAAATATGAAAAACAAGATCAACAAGGAAAGGCGGCGTTCAATGAACGCAACCCCCCATGACCCAGCAACAAGAACCAATGGCAAGGAGCCCAGGCGGACCCCAAACACAAAAAGGACAGGGCAACGACACGTTAATCATTAAATGATAAATAATTTGTAACTGATTTGGAATTCAAAGAAAATAATAATAGGCCCACAAAGGGGAAGGGGACAGGAGACGGCGGGAAGGGGGGGGGGGTTAATCAAAGAAATAAAAACTAGAGACAATGGGGAAGATACTTACCGTAGACGAGAAAACAACAAGGGACACAAGCAAAAGTGTCACCAAAACAGTATGAAACAACATAGACATACATCTGAGGAACACAGTGGGGCGCCGCCTTGGAACGTCTTTGCCCTGTCCTGTTTTTGTTTGGGGTCCGCCTGGGCTCCTTGCCGTTGGTTCTTGTTGCTGGGTCGTGTGGGGGTTGCGTTCATTGAGCGCCGCCTTTCCTTGTTGATCTTGTTTATCATATTGGAACGGTCAGCAGCATAATAATGACTGCTGGGGAGTTTAAACCGGTTAATGGTGCACCAAACCTCGCTCTTAGCCCCACCATGTTCCTATAAACGAGACAGTGTAAATAAAATGAATCCCCGCCAAGTGAAATTCTAACAGTTGTCATGGTTACAAAAGGTAAAATAAGTAAAACACTAAAATGATCATGTAGAAACATATAAAAGTAAACCCAATGACCATAACAAAAGTACTCAATGTCCTAAAGGAAGACAGAGCAACAAGAAAATCACCTACAAGGGCCCGACGAAGCAAGGCAGAAGACAAACATTAAGACAATTCAGTCCCAAAGGGCTTTACGAACTATCCATCATAGAGTCTCCCACTTGGTCCGTCAGATGCAATCAAAAGAGGAAAGCGTAGTGTCCAACTGTAAAAGGGTTGAATACTAAACATGCAGTATGTCTTAAAATAGTAGGGTCATAACCTCTTTTAATAAAACGTTTAATGATTTTAGCAAAAACAGCAGAAAAATTACCATGACCCAAAATCTTACGAAGTTTGTAAACCACATCGCCATAAAAACCAGGCTGGCTAATCCCTTGTCGCAGAAGAGTTTTTAAATCACTATTGAATTTAGAAATTAAATCAAAGTTACGATTGTAAAATTTAGTAAAATATTTCCGTAATTTATGATAGCGGTAGCCCTGTTTTAGAAGCTTGCTGGTAATAAAAATATTCCGCTCGTTGAAATCCTTTACGTTGTAACAAGCTCTAGCGAATCTAATTAACTGAGAAACATAAACCCCGTAGGATGTTGCATGGGGTACGTCTCCATCCAAATGTGGATAATTAACTATACAAAAGTCAAAGTCATCTCTTTTATCATAAATTTTCGTGTGAATAGAATTGTTGTTGATAGTAATATGAAGATCCAAAAATGATGTACTAAAATTTCAAGAGTTCGTTTTGTTAAGTTGTAGTTCATGCGGATAAATGTCAGACACCATTTGATCAAAATAAGGATTATCTAAATTAAAAATATCATCAAGGTATCTGGAAGTATTATTAAATGCGACTATAACATCTTGTTGTTTCTCTTCAGAGAGACTCAACATAAAGTCTCTTTCATAGCAGTACAAAAACAAATCGGCGACCAGGGGTGCACAATTAGTACCCATAGGAATTCCTATGATCTGTTTAAATAGGGTATTACCAAACCTGACATAAATGTTGTCTAAAAGAAAAGAGAGTGCTCTACAAACCTCGTCACAGGTCCACATAGTATAATGTTTAACAATACCGTTAGTAAAAAAAGCTTTGTTAGAATTACATGCTAGAAAGGTAACTTTTTCCCGTGCAAAAGTTTTCTGAATTAGGGAAATTAGTTTATCATTGATTAATTTATGTGGCAAAGTTGTATAAAGTGTAGAAAAATCGTATGTACTGACAGTTGAAGCTTGAAAGTTATTAATTTTGAATTTATCCAAGATTTCACCAGAATTTTTAATTGACCAAAAGAGATGTTTGCCTGTGTTTTCATAGACTTTATCACAATATCTAATTACATGTGTTTTAATGGCAGTCAAACAAGACGTCAATAAAATAGAAAGTTTACTTGTAGTGCAAGATGTAGAATTAGCAATAAATCTGGCTTTGTAAGGTTTTTTATGTAATTTAGGAATCCAATACATAATAGGAAGTTTGAGTTCTTTTTCATTAATTTGGACTTTAAGATTAGAAATATTAGTAAAATGATTGTTTACAATGTCTTTTTCGGAGGCAGAGGTTTTAGAATACGCATTAGTGCTATTTAGTTCCTTATGCAAAACGTTAATGTAATGGATTCGTCAAACAATTATAATATTATTAGCCGCCTTGTCCGCTGGCACCAAAACAAATTTTGAATGAAAAGCTAGAATATCTTTTTTCAGATGTCTTAAAGTAAGTCTTGGTTTAGGTGGCAAAAGATGTTCATTTCCACGATAAAAATTAATACGTGAATCAATAATTTTAAAGATGTTACGTTTCCAAGTAACTAGAGCATTACTATCCGCATTTTCACGGCGACACCATTTGACCGAAAAATCCTCTATAGATTCAGCAATCTGACCACGACAAGCATTAAAATCAATCTCAGAAGGAATTCTGTATTTAGGTCCTTTCAAGAATAAGTTACGAATTCTTTTGTCTGCAATTATATCAAAATTACCAGTGATTATATGGCCAAAATCTGAATTACAGAATTTAGAAGTATTGCAGTCTCAAGTAGTTGGAGTATTAGACTGAATATCCAAGTCAGAAACCACTTTGTTGTAATTAAATATGATATTTCTAACAGGTTTCTTATATTTATAGCAAATAATTGGTATCTCGGAGTTTTTGAAGTATAAAGGAACTGAATTAGTGACACGTCAAGTCCATAACTTTTAAAAGTTAGGAGAAATGGCCTGGACAAAAATAAAGTACGAAAAATAACAAAGGGCAAGTGCAAAGTACCGGTTCTTGAGCACTACACTTCCTGTCATTGAAAGAAGCGTGCATACCAAGTTTGGAGTCAATCCTCCTTAGTGACCGAGTTAGTGACAAGCCTTAGGGGACGCCGACATAATGCCCACGACAAAAGTAACCCCTATGTGTCCCCTTTGTCAAGGAGACACAAAAAACGGAATCATCTGAGTTAAATAACAGTATTTTCTTACAACACATGTAATATCATTAACGTAAATTAAAAAAAGCAGGGAACTAAGAATGGACCCTTGGGGTACACCACATTTTATTTCTGCAAAATAAATTATGAATAAGTGCCAGACATATCAATACCTTGTTGTCTACCTGCAAAAATATGAACAAAACTGTTTGATAACATCTTTACTCAATAAAATAGATAAATATAGATTCCCTAAAGAAAGCCCAACACGGCAAAATTGAAAATGTTGCAGGCTCGGTTTGATTGAGCCTGTTCATGGACGGTACTGGAAAATGCAAATTACCGTCCACGCCCCCTAGCACCGAAGCAGAATTCAACATTTAAACGTGAAATAGTAAAATTTTGAATTTAGAAACATCCGCAGATGTGTTCATACGCAAACCCAACTTTTAGATACTTTTGACCACAATATAGTTTTATATAGCCGGTGCTAGGGGACGTGGACGGTAACTTGCACTTTCCAATACCGTCCATGAACAGGCTCAATCAAACCGAGCCTGCAACATTTTCAATTTTGCCGTGTTGGGCTTTCTTTAGGGATTCTGTATTTATCTATTTTATACAATTTATTAAAACTATCTGCAAATCTGAAAAAAACAACAACTTGTGTATATAATTACTTTCATCAAAACCATATATTTTTGTTTGATTTTCCGGCGCAACAACATTTCGGTCATATGGCGTCGAAACACGACAGATGTGTTTGGCGAACATCGGATTACGGGTGGGTGGTGGTTCCAGTATTACTCACTTGAATACTGTTGAATCACCCTTAGGATACGAGGCCTGCTTTTTGTATTTTCTGATCGCAAGATCAGTAAATACATAGCTAACATCCACGGTCTAACACAAAATTTCCTAACAGACCTAACAACGCAAAGTAGTTCTCACTCAAAACTGCTTAAAAACCAGCAATTTAAAAGACAGAATAATTTTTAATGTAAAGGCATTTAACGAATTACAGTGCATTGAAAGTTCAGATTAGTCAATAGAAATATGAGGTTACAATCACAAATTTCGCGGATGAATATCATTTTAATCAATGAAAATGCTATTTTTAGCTATGTCGATTACTGAATACTCCAGGGCGTAGTATACAAATAAATCTGACTGCCGAGTAGTGGAATATATACATGTCGGACTGTTTTTGGCGAGAAGATTTTCGCTAAATTATTTTTATCAGTGTTATTGTTTGATTTTATTAAAAAATTCTGGAAACAAAGTGATCCTTCGAAAGCATTAATCACCTGTCAATTCCATACTCATTATAGGGTCAATGCACAGAATATATTAATATTCGATAAATGTTCAGTAAATTCCGTGAGAGGTACGCAGTAAGATGTGATTAAATTCATCTAGTTTCTATGGATTAGTTACACTGACCGTTATAGCGCAATAGGTTAAACCACGGGTATATAATAGCTAAGTGTCCATCATGTAAGATCGAGACAGTGTATGTCCATGGTTTTGTTTTCTTATTCATAACTATTTTCAAATTTTTTGAAGTTATGGTTGTTCTGTTTTTAATATGTTTTGTTACTCTTTTGTTAATACAATGTACTATATTTTTGTATATAATTGATACTGAAAATTCATTCGGATTATAATCAATAAATGTAATTTCAGTGCCGTAAAATACAATACAAAATGTGACAATTCAGTGTTTCTTAGTTGTTTTATTCAGTGTAGACAATTTTGCAAGCGCTTGACAATTTTCTTTAAAATATACCTTAAATAAAGAGAGAATAAGTCTTAAAAGAATGTCAAAAAAGGGATCGAACCTCGGACCTCTCATACATTAGGTAATTACTCAACCGACTGTGCTATTGCGAATGTTACAAGAACCTTCATTAAGTTAGTGGGTGTTTTCCAAGCGTAAGTGATATACTCCATATTAATTCTCGTAAAATAAACGGACAAAACCGAAGTGGAATCGAATATTAAAATGAGTTCTATAATGTATTCATTATTGACAGGTCAATAAAATCAGACTATAAACAGGTTTATCGTGAACAAAATACCTCGAAATTGATAAGGATTACAAACACGAAATGGAAATTCTCAATTTAGAATAACAATGTATTTGTTTTTATTCAGGCTACATATAACGTATTACTTCACCGTGGTGCATGGGTATCGCGCTCGTATCGCGCTCGTTTAGGGTGTGAGAGGCCTAAGGTTCAAATCCTAGCCGAGGCAACTTTTGTTTTTAAGTGTCTTTTTTAAGGAAGTAGCCACGATATGCAAGGATAAAGTGTGGCTGTCATAAAAAATGATTTTTGATGCAACTCTAGTCATGCAAAATTCCATATGTATCAATCTCAAACTGTTAAAGAAAAAAAATCTTAACGCAGTCGCTGCGTAAGATAAATTATAGTATATAAAAATAAACCTATATAGGAAAATACATACAGATAGTCAGTATGATTTAGATTGCAAAGATCAGAAAATACCACAGAGCTTGCAGCCCTTTGATTAAATTTGTCTTTTGACGTTGTATCTGTGATATGCAGGCTTCATAACCTCAGATCCCCTTTCAAAATTCCATTTTATTTAGTTCCGCCGATTGTTTTTTCGTTTAGGGCACACGCATTTTTTTACTTGGGGACCATATGCCGCTTTTCATGGAAATTCAATGATACTAACGTGTCACATTGAAGGTTCCATGATAACCGCCATATGAACACATCTGCGGATGTTTCAAAATTCTAAATTTTACCAGTTCATGTTAAATGTTGAATTCTGCTTAAGCCGGTGCTAGGGGGGCGTGGACGGTAGTTTGCACTTAACAGTACCGTCCATGAACAGGCTCAATCAAACCGAGCCTGCAACATTTTCAATTTTACCGTGTTGGGCTTTCTTTAGGGATTCTTATTTCACTCTATTTTTACGACCTAAATGCAACACCATTGGAGAAAACCACCTTATCTGCTTGATATTAGAGGTGCATAAACTCCAGGGATGAACGATGACTTTTTCTCAGTCACAAGATGATTAAATCTGATATAATCAAGTAGATGGATTAAACATGAATCTAAATAAAAAGAACTATTGAAACCAGTTTGAAACTCATTTAGTAAATTTCGATTGTTGAAGTAATTTCATAGTTGATCATATACACTTAACAAATCTTATAAGTGTGCACTAGTTGTCCCCTTATAACTTTTTCGTTAATCAATATATTTTTACAAAATTTTGTGTTTTGACTATTGGCTGCATTTCCACATTTTCCCTGTGCTCAATCATGCCAATTTCAATTATAAGGTGGTTCACCCATGAACGAACAAGATTCACACAATGCACGAAAAAATTGTGACAATTGGTGAAATAATATTGCAAGTGATATTCTCGGATACGATAGAGATCAACATATCAGAAAAACACTACATGGGTAGATTATCTATACAACAGCGTGACCCAGCCCTAGGATTGGTCAACAAAGGAGTACACCAAACAGAGGTTTGTAACAAAATTTATTTGTTCAAATGATTTTTAATTCCTTTGCATTGTAAAAGCCGAATATCATTTAAATTCAGTTTCTACCCAAGACGAACATAAATGCATATTTATTTATTTACTTATTACATGTTTGTATCATTTGTAGGTTGCTCCTCGCATGGGTGTACACCGAAACATTATAAAAAGGCTAATCATTGAGTACAGAGCAACTCGCATCGTTGGTAACCTTCCTCACCGACACCAAAATTATCTACAACGTTTTGTAACATCGATTTGATGACACTGCCAGGCTGTAATACACAGAAAGTGTGGGCACATACGGGATTATGACATCATTTTGCAAAATTGACTTTCGACACGCAATTACATTTTTGAGCAATACATCTTAAATTTGTATCTTGAATGAACAAAAAATAAATAAAAATGATACTGTGTCTCTGTTCTGTATTTATTGAAAACTTTAGCATGATCGGGCAAATATTGACACACCTATGAAACCATTTATACATGCACACATATAAGATTTGTTAAGTGTATAATTCTTTCAAATACTCTTGAAATAATACATCAATTTGAATGAGGTCTGTAATTTATTTATATATAATGGAACAAAATGTGTAGCCTTAAGGTTATCTTGCGCAACCACCTGTATTCAAGACAAATCAATAATATGTTTGTTTGTTTTGGAGTATAGGTCATTTGGCGACGTTCCAGGAAGACCTCAGGTGCCCTTCCGTGCATTATTTTAGGCATGAACGATCAATAATATGAGTAAGCGGACAAGTTCTAATAGACTTTTACAAAACGCGATGAAATACCATCCAGACCTGCGGCTTTACGTTCAAATATTTAAATGCTTGTTTTCTGAAACAATATAAAAAGAACAACTATTTTGTTAAAAAATAATAATATCTACAAATAAAATCTCTGCCTAAATTGCTAATTTACTTGCTAAATTTACATGTAAAATAAAGTTTTACGTCTATGATTGACTGCATAAGTCAGAAAATATTTTCACTTTAAACAAATGACGTGAGAAAATATCTTCAATATCTTTGTAAACTGTCTGTCTTCCATGTTTAGAACTTATAGGAAATGCTACCGATTCACTTTTCACAACGAGTTGTGCAGCGACAGCAGTAAAAATAAAATTAAAAAATTCTGGAAACAAAGTGATCCCTCGGAAGCATTAATCACAACAAAATAACATAAGAATTGCAGACTCGGTTTGATTGAGTCTGTAAATGAGGGATAATGAATAAGTGCAACATCCCTCACGCCCCCTAGCACCGGCTTGAGCGGTACTCAATTCTCAACACTTTATAGTGTTGGCATCAATGATCCCGAAGGACCAGAAAATATAACAACACTGAAGTGAAGTACGGGGCAACTTTTTACGGCTGCCACACGGCACTTGACACCTGCTGTTGTGAAGTACAAAATTCTGGAAACAAAGTGGTCCCTCGGAAGCATTAATCACAACAAAATAACATAAGAATTGCAGACTCGGTTTTAACTTCAACATCAACATGAACAGATTCAATCAAACCGAGCCTGCAACATTTTCAGGTTTGCCCCATTGCCTTTCTTTGGGGAATCATATTTTCTCTATTTCAAAATATCATTCTTGAGAAACGAAAATTTTATTTTTCAACTTTTCGATTTTTGTTTGTAACAAATGTTACGAGCGGATTGTTTGAAATGGAAGAGCAACGTTACGTCGGTTGAAGAGTCAAAATGTACTTTTTAAGTTTCAAGATTGACATTAATGTAGAGCCTAAAAATAGTTAAATAAAAAGTTAAAATTTATTCCGATAATAACCAATTTCTAGGTCGAAATTGGAATGTCAAATATAGAGAAAAAGCCTTGGTAGTGTAGTTATAACCTTAGTGTCTTAAACTATATATTCAACAACATTCCGCTTTGTCTCTTTTTAAATGGTTGTCAGTGACTTTAACGAGAATTGTTTTCTTCCTTGCAATGGCCTTGCCAAGTATTGTGAGAAAGATTAATAGTGTTCTTTCCAAAATATTTAAAGTAACTTTTCCTGGTACTAGTCTCTCGGCATAATATTTAACCATGAACGTGTCCAAGTTTCAAGAGCATTCTGTGTCAGGTTTGTTTTGTTCCTCTTATCAACTCTCTAATCACATAGAACATGTCATCATCACTAGGTATCTTACCCCCCCCCCCCCCTCTTTCAAGTTTGTTTGTCTAGATTGAAAACTTTGCTGAGACTGTACTCTCTGTGTTGTCTTGTTCAATCTAAGACCATAAATAAGGGCATCCTGTTCATCAGATTATAGCCTTTAAAGGCGTTTTTGAAAATACATATAAAAAATCAAGTAATGTAAAAAAGAACTGTTCCTCTTGTTCTGACAGTTTTTAAACTGATGTATCCTTATTATACAGGTCACTTCTACTAGAGATAAGATCTTCTAATAACTGGTGAAGAAACACAGCTGAAAACTGCTAAATGGAAGCATCTTCTAAACATTTTCACTGGCAATTCTAGCTAATTGTTTTAAAATGTCCTGTGACATCTCATGGAACAACATAAATATTTCCTTTTTTGTGTGTAGAATATGATAAACAAGATCGACAAGGAAAGGCGGTAGGTCTTGTCTGCCACTGCTGTTGAAAATTCTAAAGAAAGAATCAGACTGAAGATATGTTTTGTTTTGCCCTGCATCCTCGCTCAACATGTTTGCTATCTGGATAGTACCTTTACCAGGTTTTGCAAACTTTAGCTTTGGAAATTGATTTTCTGCTACATGCCTTGGGGTATAAGGGATTTTCCTGTTAAAATCTGATTTTCCAATGGCAAAAGGTGAAGTATCTTTGATACTCAAAATTGTAGCATATTTTGTGGCCCCTGTTACGTAGTGTGAAGCTGAAATATATATGAAATATATTTTTCTATAAGTTGATGGTGTCAGATTTATAGTTCAAGTCGACCATATATATTTCAAGTCTGGTATTAGGAAGACCAGTGGTTTAAGTAGACATTTTTGGTCTCCCTAATGTCAAAACCAAACGCCGATCTCAAATAATAATATCATTTATTAGAGATAGCAGACACGAAAATAATAAGTCAATTACACAAATTGAAATTATGTATCAAAGACAGTGTTATCCATTAAAACATTAACACCTAATAACATCAATAGATGTAAATGTTATTGAACAAATCAATAACACATTGATCTATTCATGAACTCCCGACCAGTGATCTATTCATGAACTCCCGACCAAACATGAAGTAAAACAATTTTATACATATACATAAATATACAAGCATCAGAATTGTAAGTACATTCAGAGCTACCATTATGAAGGTTTACGATGAATTAAACTATCAATACTCTGGAAAGACAACAATAAAACACGACTTAAGCAGTTTTGAAGTAAAATTATATATATATAGAGAGAATCTACTCTTAAAGGAAGCTCTGCGCAAAATTACAAGCCAAAAAAAATTCAAAGCAAAAAATGATGAATCTAGATGTCAGAATAAATGAGTCCCCAAAAATAAATATGAAACAAGGGTAACGTCAAGATACCATAACCACATTCTCAAATCCTCCAAGGAGTAAATATACCTCCTTTAACGCACATATGATATAAAGATTTTATTACCATATTAGCGAAAAATAATACACTTCCTTCAAAGCTAGACAAAAACCTTGTCTTTATATCCCATTTATCTGACATCAAGATAAAAATAATTATATAAATTTGATATATGTAAATGTTTCAATACAAGCAAATAAATTAATAACTTTTGAAACAAATTTAAAATCTGTCACGCAAGAAAAAAATATAAAAGTTTGAGAGCAGCACAAATGCATAGTAAATGTTGTTATTTTTGTTGTTGTGCCCCCACTATAGTATGGGGGATTTAGATTTTACCTTGTCCGTCCGTTAGTCCATCAATCCGTCCGCCCGTATGTACGTTCTCATTTTGTGTCGTACTAGGTCAAAAAGTATTTGACCTAGAGTCATGAAACTTTACAGGAATGTTGCTCAGCATGTGAAGTTGTGCACCTGGGTATTTTCATGTGGATTTATTTCGTATATGTAGAGTTATTGCCTTTGACTTAGTTAAAATGTGGAATTTTCAACTTGAGTCGCATGCAGCTCATAATTTCAGCTCAGATTTTTAGATTTCAACTTAAAAAAACGAAAGAAATATTTGACCTAGAGTCACATGATTGACACAACAATGGAGTGTTGGGCACCCGTGTCCTATGGGACACATTTCTAGTTTATTTATCATAATATGTGCTACAAGTTGGGAAAATCAATTATAAAAAATAAATTTTCAAAGCAAACTTGCCCTTCAGTAAATGTAGGAATTAAAAAATTACGGAGAAGTCTAACCCCTTGACCCTCCAAAATATAAGTGCAAACCACCATCTCTGACTGCGAAAACATCAGGATTTTGTTTACCACAATAGAAGAAAGGACGATTAGAATTAATGAACTGACAAATTTGCATCTAGCCTCAAACCTTTGATTTAATAACTTTACTTCAGAACCGTTCTGAGAATAATCAACTGGACGTCGAAGTATACTAAAAAAAACAATATGAGTAGGAGAGAAGCTACGAATCACTGTAATCAAATTATTAAAATGACTCCTAATTTGATGTACTGACAACTTGTCACGAGAATAAACATCATTTGTTCCAACATGAATGATAGTAAATGGCTTGCTGACTACAGAAGGGTCACGTTGAATCTTGGTTGTTAATCGAACCAGATTAATTTCTGGGAAGGCATGAACCCATGTAAAATAGAGAAAATAAGAATCCCTAAAGAAAGCCCAACACGGCAAAATTGAAAATGTTGCAGGCAATCTTTAGGGATTCTGTTTTTCTCAATTTGGTTTGATTAAGCCTGTTTATGGACGGTACTGTCAAGTGCAAAAAATACCCTTCACGTCCCCTAGCACCGGCTTAAGCAGAATTCAACATTCAAACATGCTAATGGTGAAATTCAAATTATACCAAATTATATTCACAAGTTTAGCAATTGGATCAGACAGAATATGAATCGTACATCTGCAAAGAGAAGTTCAATAACTAACTTCTACATTACACTAAACATTTTAGTTAAAATGTGTGAATTCAATACAAATTTAAATTCAAATAAAAATCTGCCCCCATGAACTATAAGTAGTGGGACGAGAATGACTACCCTCTTTCTTGACGATGAACCAGAAGTTTGAGGAAGTAAGGATTTCTGTAGTTCACTTAACGACCGCTTCTTTCTCTTCCACTTTCCTGTGAAGAATTTCTAAATTCTTTTGAGTTTGTTGGTCATCCAACTCGCTAAAACGCCTCAGCAACTTCTCTTTTTCAGCAAAATCTTAACTTATTAAATAATTCCGGAAGCACCTCTGGCGGTGTCTCCTTAGAATATTCCTCTGTAAAATTAAACAATTGAAGGGGAGAAGCCGGAACAGGTTCTATTAATTGTAACTTCTTATGATTAGGAGTAAAATCTATCCCATCATTCATGGTTTTGTCTCGTTGATCTCCGGTTACTCATAATGAACAAAATTCGAAAACAATAAAAAACACCTGTCCTTTAACACACACAAAAATGCTAGTTCCATCGTCTACGAAGAATAAAAATATAGAGGAAGAATTATCTAATTGAAATTCGAGCATAGTAAAACCCTTTCCAACAACAAGTTTGAAAAAACAACGGTACCGTCTTTGTACGTATCTTGACAAAAACTGTAACCAAATTTTGCCAAAACCGAACCTGAATACAGTTTGGCGTAATAATACTAAAGTGATCTTAAGTCGGGTGGGGGTTGCGTTCATTGAACGTCGCCTTTCCTTGTTGATCTTGTTTATCATATTTTAACCTAACCGATGAAACAACCAATTGAAAAGGTTGTTTTTCCGAAATACAAAGAATAGAATGAAGTAGTACAAAAGTGGCATCTGACCTCACTGGAAAAATAACCCATGAGAAAGGCTATTTATCCATAATTAAAAAAAATTATTATAAACAAAATGCTTCAAATATTTCGGTTCAATTAAAATTCAAGTTTCTAAAAGTAAAATCTTAAATCTCTAGCAACTAAATATTTGATTGTTTAAATTCAACAATTTTAGGGTTTTCAACACTTTATGCCAAAAGCAATCTTTAAAAAATGCGTTTTTAAATTTTCTATGTGTATATTCAAGTGCGCAAAATGAGGGGTTAGGTGGACCGCACTTAACTTACAATTGTTTAATAAAATCTTCTATATATTGATAAAATCAGATTCATTTATTTCTGACTCTTTTCTGTCACATATAAAAGTATTATAAGAGAAAAATAATAAATAAAAAATCATAAGTTTAGTTGTTATTTTTTGAACGTTTGTGGAATTTCTGTACGGTACGGCATAGCTAATACAGTTCATTGACCGGTTCCGGTGCTTTGACCGGTTGAGCCATTCACGTAAACGGCAATAAATATAGAAAAATGAAATATTCACTGATTTTGTGGTTTATTGACATTAACAAATAAATAATAAACTCACCATTGTATTTCGTCTACTAATTTTCGTTCGATTATTGAATTAAAATGAGACAAAAAATGATGAATTTCAAATCGCCGTTTTTATCGGTTAATGGTATATCGGTACCTGTTGAGTAAAGGACACATTTTACTTATCGATGGAAAAGTTGTTATTTGACCTACAACTTCATTCAAAAATATTTGCAAAAATATAAATATAAATCATTTTGACCAGTTTCGAAGCACGTATTTTTGATGACTGGTTTACTATTAGAATGTACCCAAATGAAAAAGTTTCCGTGTTCTCTCATCAGAAATAAAATGTTCTTGAAATATTGAAATATATGAACAAGTATATGTAAGAAAGTGTCCAAACAACTTTTTTGAGGTAAGCATATTTTGAAGTTAAATTATAATCATTTATTTAAAATAAGCTAACTGTATATAATATAGTAGGAAAGTCATTAAAATACACTATGTTATTATTTCATAGCAAGTACAGGTCAGTGTTGGCAGATATTATTTAAACTAAAAGATGTTTGTCAATATATCTATTTTCTTCCCATTTCTTGAACCAAGTCAGTGACATCGTCCCCGTCTGCTCCACGCTACCACAATTAATTATTTACATAGAAAAAAGAGGTGTTAAGTACTATATTTTGACATTTTATTGTATATTTAAGCACCGTATGATGTTAATAGTACTTGATTTATTTTTTATTCATATATAATTTGACCAAACTAATAGTTTATATTTAAAATAGAGAAAAACAAAATCTCTAAAGAAAGCCCAACAAAAACCGCTTGAAATAATATAGTTATTGTTTGGTATGAATATTGCTCTATTATAGAGCTCTATAAAGCTATTTGTGTTTACTGTTTTTTTGTCCATGGGCCCGGATTTTATCAATTAATCCCTTCGATTTACAGCTAAAAAAAAATTCTGTTTCAATAACTCCTCTCGATTATTATATTGGTTTCCCCTTCGGTGATTCGCAGCATGTCATATTAATAAATGTGAACCGGAAAGCAGTTCTGCTGTACATTAATTCGAAAGCTATATATAAATATAAATGTTCTGATATTTGACACTTAGGTTATAAATTTGTTATTTCCCTTTTTTAGTAGTACATGAAGTTATAATTTGTTATATTTTGAATTACATTTACACACACATATCAAGTATACTATTAGTGATTGAATTTGTCAATATAAAGAAGATTTCGGGCATAAGACTTTAATAATTTTGCTTTTGATAATTATTCTTAATTTATATTTATGAAACTAAATGTTTAATAATAACATGTTAATATATTGGTTGTTTTGAAATAATTATAACTTTAGTATATAATGTTACATTTCTGTACTAATATTAGTATGAAACCAGCCCGCATAGCTCAATCGGTTAGAGCGCGATTCTTGTAATCTCGACATTGTGGGTTCGATTCCCGGGCTGGCCAACTAAAATTACTAATCAGTCTTTCGGATGAGACTTTAAATCGAGGTCCCGTGTATGGGTGCTTAAACACTTGGCACGCTAAAGAACCAGGAGAAGCTTCTGGAATTGGGGCATCTTTCTGTATCTGTAATTGCACTATCCTCCAAAAAATAAAATGACTAATACTCTTCTGGAGGACTCGCCCATATGGGCAACCGGTGGCGAGTATAAATAAACGCAAATACACACACACACACATAGCGAAAGCTGCATTTTTAGCCTGTACGGGTAGCCAGTCCGGCTTAGCTCAGTCGGTTAGAGCGCGAGACCTGTAATCTCAACATTTCGGGTTCGATTCCCGGGTTGGCTTACTAAAATTACTAATCAGAAATTAAATCGAGGTCCCGTGTATGGGTGCTTAAACACTTGACACGCTAAAGAACCAGGAGAAGCTTCTGGCATTGGGACATCTTTCTGTATCTGTTATTGCACTATCCTCCAAAATCTAAAATGACTAATACTCGTCTGGAGGACTCGCCCATATGGGCAACCGGTGGCAAGTATAAATAAACGCAAATACACACACAAACACAGCATCATTGGTAATGCACGGAGGTAAATTGTCAACTTTTTGTGCTTGGTGACATGTCCGGGGTCCGTACTCGACAGCGAAAGCTGCATTTTGTGCCCGTACGGGCGGATGGACCGTCATTAAGCATAGACTATAGATAGATAGATTACATCATTGGTAACAACTGAAACTTTGATCTGCAGTTTAAACATGAGGTGTATGGTTTTTTCTATGAAAGGTTTTAAAGCAATTTAGCAAAAAGTATATTGATCTCCTAATAAATCAATTAACAATAGCTCTTTATATATCACCCATGTCAAGTAGCTTTTATATCTTTGACTCGCACGAACATGATGTTAGTTCTGCCTAAAATTCAGGTAACGGTCTTCTATCAGTATTTAAAGAAACCATATTTTTTAATTTGACATGAAAAAAATGCATGTAATATTACTATATTATAATATTAGTCCCTTTTGTTACTATTTGTATATTTGTTACAATTATAATTATAAAAAACAGACTTTGATATTTTTATCATCTTATGTTACTGACTACAGTAACACAGTACAGTCATGTCAAATAACATTTACAAGTCTTGTCAGTCTTGTTTGTATTCAATCCTTACCAGGTAGGCATCAATGAAAGCATTTTTTCAAATTAAATATCTGGCCCCTCTTTTTAATTATGGACAGTGCATAAGATAAGTATAACAATGCAAAAAAATCTACAATAGTACTTAATCTGAATATAACATGACCTGTGCGTAGGAATAATTTGGTAAGGTATCTGTAATGAGCGCATTTTTTGCGCGGAGCTTCTTAATTGCTGCATTGCAGCAACATTTGTACTTGTATATTTAATAGAAACAAAAATTGCAAATTATGTTTTAGTTGTACCACCATCATTAATGGTTAAACTCAATACACAGATTATTCTGTATTGGCGAATTAGCAAATAACTAGCATTTGGTCATTTACAAAGTCATATTTATAACGATCTCGTGATTTACACAGATATTATACATGTATAAGTATGCATATATATAAATCTATATAAAACAACAGATATCATTTTTCACAACAATTGTGCACAAATAAAACGATCAAAAGCAAGTTAAAACAAGAGGGCCATGATCGCCCTGAGTCGCTCATCAGAAACAACTGCTTTTCAGTGTTGGAATGTCAATATATTCTAATATCAAATTTGAGCATAGAATATGTTTAAACAATAATTTGAAGAAATGCCATGACCTGGATTATTAAAGCTTTAGCTTAAACGGGGCTAATCAAATTAATAAGAAATTTGATATAACTACCTAAGAATGCTACAAAGTTTGGTGATCATCTATCAATTATTTCAATAGGAAATGATGTTCAAAGGTTTTTTTCTATTTTAACTTTAGTGGCCCCTAAAAGGGGCTAATCAAATTAATATAAGCAAACTTGATAAAAGAGTACCCAAGAATGCTACAGTCAAAGTTTGGTGATCATCCATTGATTGGCTCTGAATTAGAAGATGTTCAAACGTATTTCTATTTTTAATTTTAGTGGCCCCTAAAAGGGGCCAATCAAATTAATATGAGCAGCCTTAATAAAAGACTACCAAATAATGCTACAGACATAGTTTGGTGATCATCCATCCATTAGTTCTGTAGCAATAGACGTTTAAATGTATATCTATTTTTAATTTTAGCAGACCCTAAATGGGACCAATCAAAATAATATGAGCAAACGTGATAAAAGACTACCCAACAATGCTTCAGACAAAGTTTGGGGATCATCCATCCATTAGTTCTGAAGAAATAGACAGTTAAAGGTGTTTCTATTTTTAGCTTACGCCGCCCCTAAAAGGGGTTAATCAAATTAATATGCGCAAACTTGATAAAAGACTACCCAAGAATGCTACAGACAAAGTTTGGTGATCATCCATCGATTGGCTCTGAATAAGATGTTTAAACGTATTTCTATTTTTAATTTTAGTGGCCCTTAAAAGGGGCCAATCAAATTAATATGAGCAGCCTTAATAAAAGACAACCCAAGAATGCTACAGACAAAGTTTGGTGGTCATCCATCCATTAGTTCTCTAGAAATAGACATTTTTAGGTATTTCTATTTTTAGCTTTTGCGGCCCCTAAAAGGGGCCAATCAGTTAATATGAGCAAACTTGATAAAACACTACCCAAGAATGCTACCGACAAAGTTTGGTGATTATTCATCAATTAGTTCTGTAGAAGAAGATGTTTAAAGGTTTTTCTCTTTTTAGCCCTAGAGACCCATAAAAGGGGCCAATCAAAATAATATAAGCAAACTGGATAAAAGACTACACAACAATGCTTCAGACAAAGTTTGGTGACCATCCATCCATTAGTTCTGTAGAAATAGACAGTTAAAGGTATTTCTATTTTTAGCTTACGCGGCCCTTAAAAGGGGCCCATCAAATTCATATGAGCAATCTTGATAAAAGACTACCCAAGAATGCTACAGAGAAAGTGTGGTGATCATCCATCAATTAGTTCTCTAGATATAAACATTTAACGGTATCTCTATTTTTAGCTAGAGAGACCCCTTAAAGGGGATAATCAAATTAATATGAGCAAACCTGATAAAAGACTACCCAAGAATGTTACCGACAAAGTTTGGTGATCTTCCATCAATTAGTTCTGTAGAAATAGACATTTTAAGGTATTTCTATTTTTAGCTTTTGCGGCCCCTAAAAGGGGCCAATCAAATTAATATGAGCAAACTTGATAAAACACTACCCAAGAATGCTACCGAAAAAGTTTGGTGATCATCCATCAGTTAGTTCTGTAGGAGAAGATGTTTAAAGGTTTTTCTATTTTTAGCCCTAGAGACCCCTAAAAGGGACCAATCAAAATAATATTAGCGAACTTGATAAAAGAATACCCAAGAATGCTACAGACAAAGTTTGGTGATCATTCATCAATTAGTTCTGTAGAAATAGACGTTTAAAGGTCTTTCTATTTTTAGCTTTAGCGGCCCCTAAAAGGGGCCAATCAAATTCATATGAGCAAACTTGATAAAAGACCACCTAAGAATGCTACAGACAAAGTTTGATGATCATCCATCAATTAGTTCTGTAGAAGAAAATGTTTAAAGGTTTTTCTATTTTTAGCCCTAGAGAACCCTAAAAGGGGCCAATCAAATTAATATGAGAAAACTTGATAAAAAACTACCCAGGAATGCAACAGACAACGGTTGGTGATCATCCATCTATTAGATCAACAGACAAAGTTTGGTGATCATCCATCCATTAGTTCTGTAGAAGAAGATGTTTAAAGGTTTTTCTACTTTTAGCTCTGCTGACCCCTAAAAGGGGCCAATTGGAATGACATGAGCAAATTCAAGTGTGTCTGTCACAAGGATGCTACAGACCAAATTTGAAGTAAATCTGCCTAGTAGTTTCAGATAAGAAGACGATTGTTAACGCATGACGACGGACGACGGAGCATCCCCCTTTGATACTAATAGCTCACCCTGAGCCTTCGGCTCTGGTGAGCTAAAAAACAAACAAAAACAACAACAACAACAAATATTATATAAAAAAAACAAGAATAAAGATCAACAAGTTAAAGGCAACGTGAAAAAGGGAGAAGGTAAAAAAAGGAGGCGGGAGGATCCACGGTAGGGAATCACGTGACTTTTACGGTTACGCGTACAGACAATATGGCGGCCTAAAAACCTCGCTTCACATGTGTTTTTCAGGTAATTCTTTATTATATCCCTTTTACTTACATACGAGACCTGTTGCAGCCTACGCAGAATAAAGAATTGTTGCCGCCTATACCTTATTTTCCACCCCTGTGCTCATAGCTTTTACAAACACTCAAAAATTCAACAGAAATTTTCAATGTAAACAATTATATTTCGGGTAACATTCACGCAAAATTTGTATTTTTTATGAATTTGATTAAACTACGTCGATTTAGCAAAGAGAAAATGTTAATAGAATTTCTTTATTTGAAAATGTAAATATTAGGCATGTTAAATGTTGACTGGTCATTTTCTATTCCATTACACGAGAGAAAAATGATTTTGGTAACTCCCACGCATACTTTTATTGTTGATAACTCCCACGCAATATTTTATGTGCAGGCAATATCTATGCAGGTTATAGCCTAGATATTGATTGAAAAAAATCATGATTGATGCATTTAGCATCAAACTTTCATAGAATTTTGAATAATATTAAAAATACCGCAAATAGGTCCTTGATAGAAGTAACCCAGCAGACACATCAACGGTGAACAACGTTGAAGTATGATCAGATTTCAACGTTGAAATAACGTTAGATTTATGTTCGAATTTGAAAGTTTAAAAAACGTTGAAGTTCAACGTTGGCACAACGTTTAAGTTTCAATGTCATTTCAACATACTTTAATATAAATATAAAGCAAAGTACTGTACGTAACAGAGTTTAACAAAAAATCAAGACACTATTAAATACTTCAGCTATTTTATTTCAAAACTACAGTTCAAGTGTAGCTAAAATTCAAAACGATTTAAGAAGTCCTTTTAGTTTAACAATTAAGCTACAATCTGTTCCAATCTACCACTAGTTCTTCTTCTAGAGCTCTCTGTGGTATGTCTAAAGTGTGTCATGATGGTGTTTGAATACTTCTACTGCTTCTGCAAATAAAATAAGAAGTTACATGTTAAAATTGACTTGGTCAATCTCAAATTATATATAATTAATCAACTTAGTGATTTGTTTTTATCTTAAAATGCTTATCTTCTAAGATTTACATAATAAAACAGCATATAGAAATTAAGATACAGCTGAAGTTTCATATTGACAGTAAATTATGTACAAAAACAACAAAAACTTTTTAAAAAGAAGCTATTTAACCCTTAACCTCATATATACGCGAAACAACGCACTTTCGACCCCCCCCTTTTTTTAGACCTGAAATAGTGAGAAAATGTCCTATTTTTCCCCAAACACATGTTTTCGTTTGAGAAATGTTGTTAAAAAAAAGTGAGCACTTTTTCGGCGCCGCCCCCTGTCCAAAAGATACTTCAGGGGGTTGCCAGAAGGGGGATGTGCCCCCTTCTTTTTGGGGGGTTTGAAGGGGGGCGGAGTCCCCCTCATCACAAAGAAAATTTTGGACTTGTGAGAGGCTTTAAATGACACCAGGTCGATCATAAGGTAAGGTGTAACCAACGCTGAAAAGCCTTTGACTCTATCTCAATCCCTTGAGAAGTTGCAGCACTTTGAAGTAAATTTTGATGGAAAAAATCGAGGCAAAATAGTGATTTTTGGCAATTTTGAGATGTCCCCTCGTTGCCATGGTAACAGGAAATTTAACTTGAAAGAGGAGGCTTTTTCAGTGAAAATGGCCATTTTTTACTCAATATGCTCATGGGTGAAAGGGTTAACTTAAAAAAATTATAAATGTTACAAAACAACAATTATTCACCAAATTTAGGTAAAAAGACCACATGTTAACATGTAAAAACTAGATTTTGGGTGATTCAAAAGTTTTTCATCATTTTTTGTTAGCCCTTTACCCCTCGTTGCCATGATAACAGGAAATTTAAGACTGAGCATGTCGTTACAAAAGCAATGGTCCAGTCAACATTTGTGCCAAGTTTGATTAGTATTGAATCATTTTTCATAGTTTCATAGCAGTTTGAACTTGTAAGAGGGGGCTTTTCAGTGAAAATGGCCACTTTTCACAAATATGCTCATGGGGGAAAGGGTTAAGTCTGACCTATGATTGGTAAGAAAAACTGCTCCCATCAGTTACGTCAGCATTTTCCCAAGAACAGTCCTTTCCATGTTAAATTTATGGTATAGAAGCTACAGCTGTAATACTTTAAATTTCAGCCAGGACCAGGATCTAGAATATAAAATAAACTTATTATTCCCTATATATTCACGGCAATTAAACTTAAAATTTAACACTCAACTTTATTATTTAACCACAAACAGTTTAATCAATATTTATTTTGAAAATGCAATGGATTTAATGTATTTTTCAAACTAATTCACATTTAATTTTACTATTACTAAGATATAAAATTAATACAGCTAAATTGACGAATCGTCTTGGGGCGTAAATTATATGGGGCGAACAACACTGCATCTGCTTATAGGTTACAATAATATGATAAATAAATTTCAAAAAGGCATGGCTTGTAAAATCATAAATTGCCAAGGACATCAATAACTTCGCGTAAGGCCTACCAAACCCAAAACATTCAATTAGGTCGCGTTTTGATACAAAAGTCCAAAATATTAGAAGGAGGTTTTGTATTTCTGTTTTTATTAGTAAAATTACAGTTGTCATTTTTCATATTTTGCAGATATGGAAGGTTCCATCTCGGATATTGTTTGTGATAAATGTGGGAAACATTTTATTCGCGGATAGGTCTCAAATATTGACCACATGAACGGTCTACGAGGCACAGGACCTTATAAATGTTGTGGTAAAACATTTTATAGCCCAGCAAATCGGAAACGTTACGGGTTTTACTGCTGATATTAAGATGACATTCAAACATAAGACCTCTAGATTTTATTACCTAGTTTGTAAAATAAAAGACCCATTCTAATATACTTTAGGTTGTTTTCTTTTATGCTTTAGATTAAAAAAAAACACACACAACATAATAATGTTAAATACAGACACTAATTTGAAAAAAGTTGGTTTCATAAAAGACTAAGTGATAAAATGACTTGAATGTCTTTAACATCTTAATATAACGAATAACATAAAATGCCATACCTGTCACGTTTCGATTTGTCACAACATTTACAAAGTCCTGTGCCGAGTAGCCAGTTTATGTGGTCATTAAGACAAATGTTGCTCAACATTATCCACAAACAATACCCGAACTGGAACAGCCCATATCTGCAAACTATGAAAAATGACAACTGTAATTGTGCTTATACTGAAATCGACCTCCTTCTTATATTTGAGACTTTTATTTTAATTTCTGCGATTAATTCATCTATATCGAAACTTCATTAATATATTCACGTGAGTATGTATTTCTGCTATCCATAGGGGCTTTCTTCTATCCAGGACCTTTTGGCGGTATTTTTAATATTATTCAAAATTCTTTGAACGTTTAAGGCTAAATGCATCAATCATGATTTGTTCAATCAATATATAGGCTATAACCTGCATAGATATTGCCTGCCCATAAAATATTGCGTGGGAGTTATCAACAATAAAAGTATGCGTGGGAGTTACCCAAATCATTTTTCTCTCATGTTTTGGAATAGAAAATGACCAGTCAACATTTAACATGCCTAATATTTACATTTTCAAATAAAGAAATTCTATTAACATTTTCTCATTGCTAACTCGACGTAGTTTAATCAAATTCATAAAAAATACAAATTTTGCGTGAATGTTACCCGAAATATAATTGTTCACATTGAAAATTTCTGTTGAATTTTTGAGTGTTTGTAAAATCTATGAGCACAGGAGTGGAAACTAAGGTATAGGCGGTAACAATTCTTTATTCTGCGTAGGCTGCAACAGTTCTCGTATGTAAGTAAAAGGGATATAATAAAGAATTACCTTAAAAACACATGTGAAGCGAGGTTTTTAGGCCGCCATATTGTCTGTACGCGTAACCGTAAAAGTCACGTGATTCCCTACCGTGGGATCAGATAATACAAAAAAAACACATTAAGGTAAAAAATCTTGACACATTAGTACATATTAAATTTAGAAAAGAAATTCATTTTCGATTTTAGAAACATTAAAATAGATCGAAATAAAGAATCCTTAAAGAACGTACAAAACGACAAAATTAAGAATGATGCAGGCCATGTTTGAATAACCCGGTTCATGGACGGTAATGGAATGTGCAAGTTACCGTCCACGACCTCTAGCCACCGCCTTAAGCAGTATTCTACATTTAACATGAACTGGCAAAATTTGGAATTTTGAACCATCCGCAGATGTGTATATATGGCGATTATCATGGGACCTTCAATTTAACACGGTAGTGCCAGCCCATGAAAAGCGGATGATAATTATGATATTGTACTTTGTAGCTTCACTTTGTAAAAACGAAGTTATGAAAATTTTAAATTGAAACAAAATATAAGGAGTTTTGGTGCATATTGAATTTTTGAAATTGCAATTTAATTAAAAGTGTTTATTATTGTCTGTCTAGACCTCAAAACATAATTAGAAAAATGTAAAGGGTATACATTTTTTCTTATTAATGAAATCGTATTTCAGTCTAACATCTGTAATGCGTGTTTGATAATATTATTATCTGATCATTTGTTAAGTTTTTTTATGGCCCAAGCACTTTGAACAACGGCGGCGTTCAATGAACGGTCGTTCGCGGATGTCCTGCGAACGTTGTCTATGCTTTGTTAGTCTTTATTCTTGTTTTTTAGTAACAAAAAAATAACTAACTCACTTTAGGTTTCATTTTACCCTGATTTCGTTTTGCTTGTTAACAAATTGAAATTTAGATAAGTCACTTTGCAGCTTACTAATTCCAAATTCTCAGCCACAATGCAACTTTACAAACTTCTGTCAGATCGATACAAATCAGCCTCAGTTTACTGAACTATACAAGGAACTGACGGATTATATTTTGAAGTATGTGGACGCTAGATATCAATCGCTGCTACCGTCGACTGTTCAAGCTCAATTAAACGGAACCAATAAGATTTATTAAAATAGTCTTTTTATATTTTTTTTTATTAAAATAATCTTGTTTAGTGATCGTTACAAAAAAGTACGCCTAACTCAAAATAATGTTTTAATAAGTTGAAGTTATATGAGATATTGTACTTTCAGTTACTTTATAACCTTTTAAAACGCCCTTCCCTTAGGAATATTTTATTACAATCTAAAAAATGAGATAGAATTTACATTAATTGCTTTTATATAATATTAAGTGTCATTCACTATGCTGTACTGTAATCATTATCCACTCCCTTGGATAAATTTCATGCTATCAGAGGGTTTTTGTTATTTTGTCAATGAAAAGATCGCCCTTTGTTAAAATTACGCTAAACGGCATATAACGCAATTATGACGTTCATGACATCATTTTAACAAGTTGCACAAACAAAATGGATTCCGGATGTGCAACAAATATAAAAACAAATTTGCTAGGCACAGTGGTAATAGGACAGAAGGAGGCTGCAAGCATGAAATAAATTAGTGATATGTCCCTACATGGACAGATAATAGATATCCGCTTTTTTAACAGTAAGTACAATAAAGGATAGCGGAACTGAGGAAATGCGTTTCAGGTGAAAGATATAACGAGAAAATGTAAATATGGATTCTATTCTGTCTTAGTATTTCAATGTCAAAAAATATTCAACAGACACGAAAAAAGCATATCCAATGATACACAAAATGCCAGATACTACGAAACGCCCATATGCAGTAAATGTTTAATCAGCAATTGTGTATAACTTAAAAATGTGCTCCCTTAAATGTGTGAAAATGGTACTGTTGAAAGTACGTGAGAAGAAACATTGACATTACATTTTATCAAGTACCTTTCAGTGGACGATTGAGACAAATTTCTTAAAAATGCCTTTCAAATAATATGCGTTTCATCTGAGTGAAACTATATTGTCAAATATTAAATTGCCATTTGAGTAAAAGAAGATTCCTGTAAGGGATGTTTGTGGTGAGTTAATAACAGTTATTCCTTTAATATGTTTGAGCGATCCGTATTTGAGATATATGACATTTTCAGAGGCGATGGTTAATCACGTTAAATGATATCATTAATATTATCACACTGAAATTGTAGAAGAAAACAACAGGGCTGTAAAGGTCAAGTAAACAATAAGATAAAACAATAATAATAAACATATTACATAAAAAATAATATGACCTTAAAGAGATGTTTCACTTTTCAAAATATGTCATTGCATCTTTGTAAACCAAACAAATAGTAATAATATCATTACATTTCATTGTTGCAATATAAGTCTAGATAAACTACTTTTGATACTACAAATAGAGGTATTTCTTTAAAATCTGTTCAAAGCACTATCAATAGTATATAATTACAAAAACTCAATTATTACCCTGATTCGCCCTTATGATAAATTAATGGTGTTTTAGTTTAAATTGTTTTTTTGTTTTTTTAAGATATACATATTTACGTTCAAGTTACTATGTACATTTCACAACAAAGCAAGATTTAACTTGCACTTTCCAGTACCGTCCATGAACAGGCTCAATAAAACCGAGCCTGCAACATTTTACAATTTTGCCGTGTTGGGCTTTCTTTAGGGATTCTGTTTTTTTCTGTTTATGTAATTTCTTATGTAATTTTGTTGTAAATTAATGCTTCCGAGGGATCACTTTGTTTCCAGATTTTTATACTTCACAACAGCAGGTGTCAAGTGCCGTGTGGCAGCTGTAAAAAGTTGCCCCGTACTTCACTTCATTGTTGTCAAATATTTCTCATCCTTCGGGATCATTGATGCCAGCACTATTAAGCGTTAAGAATTGAGTACCGCTCAAGCCGGTGCTAGTGGGTGTGAGGGATGCTGCACGTATTCATAATTCCTCATGTACAGACTCATTCTTACCGAGTTTGCAATTCTATTGTAATTTTGTTGTGATTTATGCTTCCGAGGTATCACTTTGTTACCAGATGTTTTAATACACTGTCTAATAGATCTTCGAATTACGAGTGTTCCACCAACCTTATCTCCTGAACAATTAACATGCATATGAAAAACAAGATCAACATGGAAGGTAGCATTCAATGAACGCAACATCAACACGACCAAGCAACACAGGCCCACAGCTAAGTTTTCAATGAAGAATTTACCTACTGCCAAAATTTAAGTGGCAAAAAAAACAGAGAAAGAAGTGATAAAAGAAGGGTTTAAAAAAGACAGGAATAGTAAAGATTTCAGAGCAATAAACTAGAAAAAGTAAGGTTCTCTGCCTTACTTATTTATGCAAACAAATGCAACCATGTCAATATTTATCCATTGCATTTATTAAAACCAGTCATTAGTGTCTTAACAACAAGATAGTCGGGAGATGGACATGAACTTTGAAGTTTTTTATCAAAACAAAATTCAAAATGTTTACAAAATAGATAAATACAGAATCCCTAAAGAAAGCCCAACACGACAAAATTGAAAATGTTGCAGGCTCGGTTTGATTGAGCCTGTTCATGGACGGTACTGGAAAGTGCAAGTTACCGTCCACGCCCACTATTAACAATGAGTATATCATGATAAAACAAGCTATTAGGAGTTAAAACCCTGGTTAAGATATGCATCGCCAGTTTTCCAAGTTTGTATCTAGTCTAAGAGTGAGTTTGAAGTGTATTAAAACATAGTTTAAGCGATGGTTTTTGTATTAGATTAGGTTAAATCTTACTGAATTCTTAGAGTTGCTTTTACTTACCTGCCCTTCACTTTTGTCTTGCAAGTATCATGATTGTGTTTGTTTGTTAGTTTAATTTGAAATAATGCTTGAGTTTAAAAAACAATCAGTTTTAAGTTTATTTCACTAGTCACGACAATAACCCAAATCTTTAAATCAAAGTAATTTTTTTATTTTGTATCAATTGTACCATCTCTAGTGCGAGGCGTTCCAATAAAACAGAAATTTATCGATATTTCTGCTAAAGCATTCATTTAAGTCAGAACAATCAATAATAATAATTAAAATAATAATAATAATAATAATAATATCATTATTATTATTATTAGAGCCAGACCTTTTCCGACTTTCTTGGTAATGTTTACCATGTGCTAGTTGCATGAAACAGTTATTTTTGAATTGCTAGATGAAAAAAATAGTAATCTGCTTATCAACAAACATTCAATGCCGGATAAATATGCAAGTATGTGTATAAAATGATAATGATAAAATTTTAGATCTATCTAGCAAAGGACATTGACATTTGCTTGTAGAATTTAAATTGTGGATATTGCATTCTAAAAAAAAAAGTAATGAATAACTTAAATTATTAGTATCAGTTTAAAAAATTGTGCTAAAAATTTGCGATATGACGCATAAATTTGTTGACAGTGCTCAATATCTAAATTGTTACATCTAATAAATTTACGATTGCAATTTCAGCCATAAAAGTTTAACACCTGAATCTGTCTAAACTACCATAATCAGCTTATCGAGTTGTGAAAAAAATCGTTCTATGGATAAATTATTGCGTCTTAATGTTTCAATACCTCATGTATTTGATTATGAAAGAAGGTTTTCGGTGTGCAGTTGAACTAGTCAGTAACTAAGACTATACTAAAGTGACCTTTGAAACAGGACCCCTCTCACTGTCTTGATTGAAGAATTTTCTTAGCCTAGATATCTTGATATTTAACCATGACAAAGTTTATGCATAATATTAATTACACGGAAACACTCAATTTAATATAGACATATTTGTAAAGTTTGAGTATGTCAGTTTCCAACTCAGTACGTTTCGCCAAATTCATCATCGTAACGGAGTATAAAAAATACGATTACAAGAATATAAGGCTTAAAATGTATTGAAATTGCTTTTGAATGATTTTTCTCACGTAAAATATGTGCGCAACATTAAATCAAATATGCTTATTAAGCATGAAACATCTTCTAGAGAGTGTTTACCAAGTTTGTTCAAATAAAATCCCTGGGGTCAAAATTGAAAATTGGCTCCGCCCCAGGGGGTCATTGATTTTCACTTTATGTATACAGTAAAACTTAAAATATATGTTTTTTTTAAAAAAAATCCTAAGAGTTAGAGCTAAGATATTTAGCATGAAACATCTTCTGATTTGTGTCTACCATTTTTGTTCAAATAAGGGCCCTGGGGTTAAAATTGGCCCCGCCTCGGGGGTCATTGATTTTTCTGTTATTTGCTAGTAAAAACTTAAAATATCTTCTTTTAAAAAAAACAAAGAGCTAGAATTTGGATACTAAGCTTTCATAAACAGACTCAATCAAACCGAGCCTGCAACATTTATAATTTTGATAATTATATTATGGGACTTTGTAAAAAAAAAAGGATTCTATTTTTCTGTTTTTTCCTACCACAACCACTTAAGCGTAGAGGGAGTCATGTAGAATTTTCTTTGCCCTTTTGTCATACTGACCTGCTGTTCATAAGTAGAGTGTGGAATATGGAGACATCCGTGTCCTATGGACAAATTTGTCTAGTTTAATCCATGTAAGTATTGTTGAGTCGAAGTGGGTATGTAGCTCTTTTTTAAAAAATTGTGAATAGATTTTCGAAGTATGTTGTCAAGAAACAACATTTGGCACACTAGAAAGGGAAAATGACCCTTAAAGAAAGGAGAAAAATATTCTTCAATTAGAAGTGGATGAAATTTACCCTTTTGTTTTAAAATTAAAATACGTTAAGGGATGCCATAAATATCTGGAAAAAAGTGATCCCTCGGACGTCTTCTTCAGAAATTTAGTTCAAGCTGTTTAAAGATGAGATATTCAACAAAATATCATTCTCTTATTTTAAATATTGTTGTTATCATATTCCAGATCATATCGAGTTTAATTCAATAAATCAGATTATTCAAATCATAGCTAGCGTTCCATATGAATTTTTTATTTATTTAATAACAAGACGCAGATTCCAAGACATTTGATGAAAATTGCAAATGTCACAATATTCTTTCTGAAATAATTTGATATAAAAGCCTGCTGTGTCCAAAGCATAACAAAATACGCAAATATGTAAATGAAAATAATATAAATTTTGACGGAATGTAAATTACGAAATGTTTTATGTACGCAAATATTTTTACGAGTAGTGACATATTTTTGCTTACAGAAATAATAAAAGTAGGAATTGGAAACGCATGTTAATCAATCCATTGCATCTTAAACTTTTGTAAAATGTAATCTGATTCACAACAAATATAGAAAATGGTTACAAATTACATGTCAGGTCAATAAACCTGAACATTAAAACTGCTTGATGAGGATCTGGAAAAATGTGTTTCAAATGCTACGTGTAAACAAGTAGCTACATACATCCCTTGATTTAAATAATTTTGTTTACATCGCACATAACGTTTAAAAAAATGAGGGATTGATTAAATTGTTTATTAAACTATTTAACATTATAAAAGTTCCGCAAACTTTAGCCAGTAACAGACTACATTTAACAGTATTCCAAATGATATTGTTTTTACGTTTGTATTGGCTGTAATCTCACTGTAAATAATTGTACGTGCTTTTTCTGTCGAAGTGTTTTAATTAATCAATTAAATTTAAAGTGGTGTGCACTAAATTGCCCTTTCTTTTAAGATTGATATAAAACATTAGACAATTTTGTGTAACAAAAGAAAGCTGTAAACAACATGTTTTTTTTATTAAAAGCAATGTGTTTGTGCGACGTTAATTCATCAAAGTGCTAACACATTTAAAATGATGGAAGATGACTGTCAACGGAACGAACTTTTGTAATTATTAATTTTACTACTTAAATAATCCTTACATCTTAAGATGCCCGTGCCATTTAACGGGCAATAATGAGATTTGCAACAGACCGAAATGTTTTTTAACAATACAATTGAAGATTGTTTTTTCAAAACAATTTGTCAAACATTTCATTTGATGTGATAGAGGGCAGAATTCAACGGGACGGAGTGTTTATTGACATATTTTTTAAAGCCCTAAAAATTTAAGTGTACATATATGATTAAGTTTCATAATACGCATAAATGAGTTTTATCACACGTGTTTAATAATAATGCAAATATTTATATCAATGTGATTTAAACATAAGATGCTTAAACATTTCAAGGATTACGAACAAATTTGATATTATATACTTCCTCCTTTCATTTTGCGTTAACCACTGAGTTACTGAGGTTTATCCATGTGACACCAACAGTATATCACTTTCAGACTCAGTGTGATATAGCTATGTCCAACTATTTTTGCCTGCATTTGAATTACTTTGTAAATTAACATTAAGTAATTTGTCTGGAGCTTCTTTTTTCCGCGCTATTTTACAATTCAAAAAGTACCATTGACATAAAGTAAAAAAGAAAACTTGTTCGCTTTGAGTTGATATCGTTTATACCACACTGAAAAGTAGTAATGTTGCATTATTATCACAAGGGCGTGGTAAATATTCTGTTTTTATTTTAAAATGCTTTATCCAAAATGAAATAGTTATTATAGTACAATGTAACTTTGAAAGATAGTTATTGTTAACAAAAAGAAAAAAAATGTTTTCAAGAGGCATAAAAATTATATTAACCGTGAAAGATGAATAATAGATGTTGGAACTTTTCATTAAACAAAAGCAAAATATGCAAATAATCTATGTTAAATTACAACAAAACTGAATGTCAAAGGATTGTAATGAGGTATCTGTTTAATATGAATTCCGTTGTCACGAAAAAGAATGTTAGTCCATGATAACTTACGAAACGATGCGTACGTAGTTTATCGAACAGAACAGATTTCATTATTCAATATGACTTAAACATAACAGTTCCTCGTCATTACACAAATATACAGCATACATTTAATACAGTGAGAGTAAAAATACAAACATACAAAGTTAATATTTGGTGTCATCATACAAGTCATATACATTATTCATATTTTCTTTTCCAATATTACAAAATATTGCTTATCTATTCAAAGTATTTGTATAACATGTAATTTACAGATCAATAAATTTAACCATACTGGAATGCCTATGGTAATAACGTCACAAGTGTACTATTATTATTGCAAATACATAAAAATGAAGATAAGAAAGGAGTTTGATAACTTTAAGGCACATTATGCATTTTTGCATTTTTTTTAATTCTTTAGACATGTCAAGCATGTGTTTAGTAATGTTTAAAAATTCATTGAACGCCGCCTTTCTTTGTTGATCATGTTTATCATATTTTAATAATTATTAAGGAAGCTGTAAGATATTTAAAAACTGAAAACATTTAAGTAGCGCTGAAGATGTGTAATTTGTCGTAGCAAAATCTGAACAAAGTAGTATTTTGACTTCCATACCAAATACGATAGGACCTTTAAATTCTATCAATAAAAATAAATTCTATCCTTATATAAATGTTTAGGGATGGAATCGAACTTTACTGCAGTTATTGACAAAATTTCAAGGTCCTGTGCAAAACAAAGATTAATTAATTCTGACATAGACAATACAATACAAGACTTCGGGTACCCCTCTATAAAATTTTGCAGGCTCAAACGGGCACACATATGTTTAAATACTTCCCGTACATGTTTCTTGTTGTTTTTTTTTGTTTCAGCGAGTAACAAATGAGTATATTCTTAAATCACAGTCTCGCCACGTATAAATATGTCACATATTACTCATTTCTAATATGTATAAATTGAAGTTGTTCGGAAATTTATTTAAGATGCATAGTTAGCAAGATGTTGAAAATTATGAAGTTCTAATACATGTACTTTTTTATTTAATAAATGTTGTTATGTCTTATCATTCACGCTAACAATTGTTTGTGCTTGTAAATAAAACAATTGAAATTAAAACCAACAAATTGCTTCTTCTCGCAACTGCATTGATAGTGTGCCTTATTGTTCGAAGTACAAACGCTTGTAGAACAAAATCTTAATAATCAGTTGATATTGCTCAAAATAGAACAGAACAGAACAGAACATTATCTTTATTTGAGAGGCACAGATAACAAGGTGACATTTGTAATAACATGTGTATAAATATATATATCAATATTAAATAACTTCAGAAAATAGTTAAGTTATGAAATTAATCTAGAGATATTTAATATTAATTTTGTAAAGGTCAATACTAATCATTATTGTTGAAACAAAAGCAGCAGTTGCATTTATTATTATGACATAAATGCTCCCCTTTATTCAGTTTTATTAAATAAACTGATTTAAAAAAAAGAAATGGTTAAAAGAAGATGGCATACATTAAGGTAGAAGAACAAAAACAAAAATCTTTGAACACTAAATGACTATTTCTTCACTTAAAAATGTTTTTGTTAACATTTTCTGAAATATTGCACGATTATAATAAATTCTATCATATAGTCAAAATAAAGGAAAATATATTCGTTTTCAATATCAAACTAACAACAGGTCTCGTTTAAATTTTAGGAACATATTAATGTTAGGTTAATGAAAATATTATATTTTTTATCACTTAAGGAGCATAAAACATTATTTTATATCAGTCTATTGAAGAATATGCCACCAGTTTTTTTGTTTTTGTTTTTTTTATAATGAAACTCATACTGAACTTTTGTCAATGTGATTTATTTAGATTTTGAGACAAGGGCGAATCCTTGTTCAGTTGATGAAAATTAATATAATTATATTCCTTGCACAGCACATGGCACCAAATGTGAATGTGGAGGAAACCTGAATCACAACAGCCTTTACATATTATTGAGGCTACAAAATAGAAAGAAAATAGTTATTACGGTCATGGTTCCATTGTAACAATCAAAAATAGTTTTACTCATATAGTAGTTAATCAGGTTACCCATTGTGCATTAAAGGAATCTTGCGTGAATCAATGTGATGTAACCTTTCAATGATAACTTACTAATTTCAACAAATAAATCACAATATTTCAGCATATTTCCCAGATTTTATAACTAACAAATAATTTCTGATTTCGCATCTTAGCTATTAAAACTAATGTTTGCCATTCCTAAAGAGGGAAACATTTTATCGTTTGTGAGGCATAATGTCTTTGAAGAACACATGTATGTCAAAGAACGTTCCAAATGAATAATAGTTACACTGATCGGTTACTCAATATCTGAATGAATATCTTAAATAAGTTAAGACAGGTGCTCACGCCACAAAGTTGAAGGCCTCAGTTATTGGTTGAAAAACCGCAAACTACCGACGACGCTTCTAGCACAAGATGAACAAAGCACACTGTTTAATTAGAAATGATATTCATATTTCGCCACTCAAACACTCATTAAGACCACATTAAATACAAGTTAGTTGTGCCTAAAAAGAGGTAAAGGGTCAGTAATTATAGAAGTCATTATAAATAAATATTAAGCACTATTCGTTATTCTAAAGAAATTGTTGTCATAAAAAGAAATAAATGCCTTTCAAAATTCACTCTGAAAGATTTTTTTATCCAACTACATGTTTATTTGAATCGACTGCTTTCAATTTCGTGAGGTATCTTTTCATATCGTATGGGTTTTTACAAATCAATTATTATCATTTTACATTAAATTATTTGTTGATAATCTCATATTGAAATGACTATCCCGCAAGAAAAGTTTGCATGTGCTTTTAATGTAAAATAAGGTTTTAGCTGGCAAACTAATCGTTTTGTTTTTAATTGCCTTTCCCTTTTAGGTTGATAAAAGCTATTCTATTCTTATGTAGCACGATATGGAAATAAATATGTTTTACTAAATGTCTAAGTTCATTAAAGGTAAAGCTTTAAATGTCGAATGTAGTTAAATGAAGGCCTTATATTATCAATAAAACACTACTGTGAGAGTTTTCAGAGGTGTTTATAAACCATATTTTATTTAATATTCCTTTAATTAAACTTACAATCGTGTAAAAGTTCCGATATTGCTGCTGCGTGTCATTAAGTGTCGATGCTGGTACACATAAATTGCTCGCTCGGTTCTTGTTTTAACAGAAAATAGAATTGTTAAATATCTTGAACCATGTTTTTATAGTTTCTATTTCACGCCATGCCTCTTTCAAAGTAACACTGTGCTATTTGAATCTGGTGTATATATGTATGTATGTTTGACCCCTACTAAACGGTGGCTGTTTCACATTTATGTTTAAATGAGAGCCCTCGACACTTCCTTTGAGGAGTTGTCGACCTAAACAAAGATGAAAAAGGTAAACACAATCTAAACATGTCCGTTTTTAAATGGTATGCTTTATTTTCTTTTAAAAATCGAAGAATACTTTGCCATGTAGAACATTGTCCTTATCATTTTGGATGCAATTTCGATACGACATATCCCAAAATGTCAATGGCACTCATTTAAACAGATCACCAAAATGTGACAGAGCCAACGTTTAGTAGGGGTGTATTCACATATACAAAAGTGAGACCTAAATAAACAAATTGTCTTGTAATGTCTATTCAATTTGTGACAAAGGAAAGTAGTATCAAACGTTTAGATATTTTAGTGAACTGTTTTACTTTTTACAATAGTCTTGCGTTGAATCATGTGATTTATTGAACTTTTATGGTAATGTCTATTAAATAAAAAAAAGTGAAAATTAATATAGATACAAAGTTCATGTAGTTTCCAGAATCCAGAAGTGTTCATCGTAGACCAGTAAATTATAATGATAGAAAAAAACATTATAATTAGACAAATTTTCAAACTAATTTACTACATTATATATTATTATATGATTTAAATATAGCTGCAATCTCATTGGTCCACATGAACATTTCATAATACTGAACTTTGACGAGAGACTGTTTGATTAGTTGTAATGTACCTTAACAATAATTTCAGGTTATTCAAATATTTAAAGTAGTAAAACTTTAAATATCTAGGAAGTAAATATAAATAGTATAAACAAACTATATTAATAGTAACAATAAATTGATATTTCAAGTATGAATATATAATATACGGTATATGATGTTTTTGTGAACGGCCACCGTGTTTTTCTTTCATTTAAATTCATTTTTCAGCAATTGATTGCAGGAGTAAAACAAAATTTACCAAAGTAACTTTGTCCACAACGGTTTTATCCGCAGCCACCTGTTCTACTCTAAGGGCCCGTCTACACCTATCCAAGTCTTGAATGCAAGTATCATATTCTCTTGTATTGCATAGTGTAGACACCCTACTTGAATGAGTTTTAAGGAGAAATTATGTGACATCCAAGAAGATAATTCCTTGCAAGAAAGTTAAGGCCTCAACAGACGGTAGGATTTAGTTGTACAGCACTAATTAGAGATAAGATGTACAATTTTCAAAGCTATATAACACTTGCATTCAGACGGTAATTCTACACTGTAGAATCATCTCAGGTTTCCCCTAAAAAGGATCCCTTTACATTGATCCTTTACATACTTTACTCACGAAATACTTTTTTCGCCATGAGTAATGATTGAAACACCTCCATTTAAAAGAAAAATATATATATATTATATATATATAAGCAAAAACGCTATTTAAATTTGCCGTAGCTTTCGGCCTTGCGGCCTTCTTCAGCAGCATTTATTTCACATACAAATATATCAAACAAAACAATGGAAGTGACGTAACGTCAATGAACGACGCCCGCTGTGGCGTTGGTTGCCGTCTGCCGCGTTATTCTTTTGTATTAACTCCATACGGTCTATAGGTTCTTAATTTATTTTTCCACAAATTTTCTATTGTTTTTCTGTATTGGTCATTCCCGTATAGCTTTTCCAGCCCCATTATCGAAAAATCTTTAACTGTGTGGTCATTCGTGTAAAAATGCGCCGCTAACGGATCGTTGTACTTGGTTCGTATTCTGGATAAATTTAGAAGGTGTCTTTGGTACAACCTCAGATAGAATGAAGGAAATATTCCCGAATCCACCAATTGCAGCATTTAGAAGAGATAATAATCTACAAGACATTCTCGTTCATAAGAAACATAATAAACTATTTTTTCAACAGCCGAATTCCTGTGCTCCTTGCAGATCAAAAAGTGTGCGATTTGTCCGTACGTTATTGAAGCAGACACATTCATTGGTGTGAACGGGGCCTCGTATAAGGTTCGAAATCAGATCACGTGCAAATCTACGAATGTTGTGTATGCAGTTTATTGTAAGCGTTGCGAACGTTATATTTATGTTGGAGAAACAGGGGATACGTTGTACCAAAGACACCTTCTAAATTTATCCAGAATACGAACCAAGTACAACGATCCGTTAGCGGCGCATTTTTACACGAATGACCACACAGTTAAAGATTTTTCGATAATGGGGCTGGAAAAAGCTATACGGGAATGACCAATACAGAAAAACAATAGAAAATTTGTGGAAAAATAAATTAAGAACCTATAGACCGTATGGAGTTAATACAAAAGAATAACGCGGCAGACGGCAACCAACGCCACAGCGGGCGTCGTTCATTGACGTTACGTCACTTCCATTGTTTTGTTTGATATATTTGTATGTGAAATAAATGCTGCTGAAGAAGGCCGCAAGGCCGAAAGCTACGGCAAATTTAAATAGCGTTTTTGCTTATATACGGCAAGTTAGAGATTTTACTTTTATAAAACAACAACAAATATGAAGCAGACTACGGAAGCAGTGGAATTGAGCCGCCTACGGAAATTGATAGAAAAAATAAATCGATATGATAGTCATAAACATTTTTTGAAGGAGTGCTTAGAAAAACAATTAGTGCCAAACGGTTTTGATATCAAATGGAAATTGGACTTTGACATAAATGGAGCGGAAAAACGGCGGGTAGAAGATATACTTTCGTCAACTTCACGATCATTGATGAATGTAGCAGTAGATGTTTGTAACAGAGTAGTGTCTAGTACAACAACAAAACACAATGAATTGGTAAATACATTTAAATTACATGTTAGTGAAGACATTTTCTCTACAGAAATGAGTAATCTCGAATCTATTTCATTACAATCGAAGATAAATCTTTTACGTTTGAAAAAGCAAAAAATGAAAAAACTTAAAACTACGCGACAGAATAATCCAAACGGCAGTTTGATAGAAGTAGAAAAAGATGGGAATTGTTTCTTCCGTTGTGTTGCTTATGAGATTCTGGGGGATTCATCTAAACATAGAGAAGTTAGGAATACGACAGTAGAATACATAGAAAATAATGAGTTGTACTTTTCAAATTTGATTGATGGCAGTTTTAGAGATCATGTACGGAACATGCTATTAGTAAATGGAGAAACGTGTTCATGGGCTACTGAAGCGGAAGTTACGGCTGCAGCAATGTGTTATGGTATCGACATATATGTGAATGTGATATGTGGTCTACAAAATAATTGGCTTAAGTTTCCTATGCAGGAGGGTGATTCATCAAGAAGTAGTTATTTATGCTTAAGACATATGAGTGATCATTTTGATGTTTTGCGCATGCCCCACAAACCGGAATTAGATGTACACAACCCCAATGACTTGATTCATTCCCCAAAACCGTTCACGGATAAATTAAAGAGGACGTCACCGGAAGCTTATGAAAATATTCCAAATTCCGGAATTACAGATATTGGTAAACAGGAAGCTGTTTGTTAACATGTCGTCAACAACGCTGAGTGACGCACAGCTGTCTCTACTATCAAAAGGATTGAAATTTGTACCGACACGGAGAAATATAGATAAAGGCAAACTTATAACTGATTTAAACACGTGGGAACGCCGAATTAGACTACAAGAGTATTTTCATGACAAGAAAACAGAAAACGATACACAAAATGAATATGACAGTAAAAAAAGAAGCAGTCAACGTGGACGCCAAGTGCGGGTAGGGATAAATGGTTAGACTCATACATCAAGAAAGTAAAAGATGATATAATTAATGGGCTAAAAAAGAAAATTCAAAACAAATATTACAAGAACTGAAGAACAAGCAATGAAAGAGCTCTTAAATAATGATACTTTAGTTATACGTCCGGCGGATAAGGGTCTGGTATCGTTGTTATGGATACAGAGGACTACAGAGGTAAACTTCAGGCCGACATGACTGACAATGCCACTTATATGGAGGTGAACGAAGATAGAACGAAAACTATTGAAAACAAAGTGAAAAAGATGGCAGATGATATGTGCAAGAAAGGATCAATTTCAAAAGATTTAAAAGGATATTTGACGTCGTCTGGTGGTACATCGGGTAAACTGCAAGGTAATCCGAAACTGCATAAAACAGGGTGCCATTGAGAACAATAGTAAATGGGAGAAATCATCCTACGGAGAAAATGGCAGAAATAGTAGAAATGGAGCTACGCGCCCATGTGACATCACTTCCTTCATATATTAAAGACACCACTGATTTCTTAAGAAAATTAGAGAATATTAAACAACCACTTCCGGCAGGAACAATTCTTTTCTGTTTAGACGTGAAAGCTCTGTACCCAAGTGTCCCACGGGCAGAGGCACGAGATGCGGTTGCACGTGCATTAAATCAACGTGCCAACCCTAACATACCCACAGAAGATGTTCTTAATATGATGGACACTGTCCTTGAAAATAACACTATTTCATTTGATGGAAGAAAATTTACGCAGACAGAAGGAACAGCGATTGGCTCACGATTAGGGATGAATTACGCATCTACATATCTTGGATCATGGGAATCACAGCTGATGACGATAACAGATAAACTTCCGCTTGAGTATTTCCGGTATGTTGATGACGTTTGGGGCCTTTGGACTCACGGTATCGAGTCGTTAAAAACATTCCATGAGCTTGGGAATAACCTTCATCAAGAATAAAATTAGAATTAAGATATTCAGCTGAAAAACTTGAGTTTCTCGACGTAATGACGAAGATTCAGAATGGCATTTTAATAACAGACCTATACACTAAACCCACAGATAAACACCTGTACTTGCATAAAAATTCGTCTCATCCGGAATCGACAAAAAAATCAATACCATATGGACTTGCCCTCCGTGCTAAGCGAATATGTACTAATGAATCGACTTACAAACAACATAGAGAAAATATTAAAACTCAGTTACAGAAACGAGGCTATGAAGATCGACATATTGAAACAGAATTAAATAAAGTAGATAGTAAGAAAAGAAGTGACCTATTACAGTATAATGAAGATAAAGTAAACACTGAAAGAATCCCCTTGGTACTGACATTTTCCAGAGCGCTCCCGAATGTAGGACAAATAGTACGAAAACACCTACCTGAATTACACACCTCAGATAGAATGAAGGAAATATTCCCGAATCCACCAAATTGCAGCATTTAGAAGAGATAATAATCTACAAGACATTCTCGTTCATAAGAAACATAATAAACTATTTTTTCAACAGCCGAATTCCTGTGCTCCTTGCAGATCCAAAAAGTGTGCGATTTGTCCGTACGTTATTGAAGCAGACACATTCATTGGTGTGAACGGGGCCTCGTATAAGGTTCGAAATCAGATCACGTGCAAATCTACGAATGTTGTGTATGCAGTTTATTGTAAGCGTTGCGAACGTTATATTTTATGTTGGAGAAACAGGGATACGTTGTACCAAAGACACCTTCTAAATTTATCCAGAATACGAACCAAGTACAACGATCCGTTAGCGGCGCATTTTTACACGAATGACCACACAGTTAAAGATTTTTCGATAATGGGGCTGGAAAAGCTATACGGGAATGACCAATACAGAAAAACAATAGAAAATTTGTGGAAAAATAAATTAAGAACCTATAGACCGTATGGAGTTAATACAAAAGAATAACGCGGCAGACGGCAACCAACGCCACAGCGGGCGTCGTTCATTGACGTTACGTCACTTCCATTGTTTTGTTTGATATATTTGTATGTGAAATAAATGCTGCTGAAGAAGGCCGCAAGGCCGAAAGCTACGGCAAATTTAAATAGCGTTTTTGCTTATATACGGCAAGTTAGAGATTTTACTCTTATATATATATATATATATATTTTTTATTTTTTTTTAATGTGAAGCCTGACCGAGACTCAAACATGGGACCCTCGGAATACGGTACTGTGGCTCTACTGACTAAGCTATCTGGCCGCCTACAAACTACCTCCGCTCCCCTAATTAGAGAACAATTCAGTACCATGACATAATCATTTTCGGAAAAATTTGGGATTCGAACATAACACAACTTTGGTTATCTGTTACTTGTCATTGTGGGAGGTCTGAAAAAATCGGTACAAGATTTTCAAAATAGAACATGTCCTATCCCTTACATCTAGACTTAAGGTTTCCGAAATCAAGACATAGTAGCCTTCATACATTAAGATTTGTCTGTACATCTTAGTTTAAATTGGTGTTGGTACTTCAAAATCCTACCGTCTGTTGAGGCCGCTTAGAACACGTTCTATCTATTTTCTACAAGTTTTTGGCTGTCAAGACACTGATAACACCGATTTGACACAAAACATAATGCCCAAGAAGTGTGATAGTGTTGTTTTTTTCCATTATTTGTCGACTATTTTGTTACTGATTCAGTGTTCATGGAACTTGTAAATTTTGTAAATGTATACAATAATCTTGGTCAGAGGAACAGATGCATTTACACTGATACACAGGAATAGCAAACAAAAAAAATCAATAAAAAAAATCTGTTATTCAAGTAGTCAAAATAGATTTTAAAATGATCTTGTTTCATTTGTGAAAAACTTTCCAAATCAAATAAAGAATTTGCATCAATTTATCAAAAGCTCAAAAAATTTTTCTCACATTTTCATTATTTTTGAAAGAAATGTACACTTTCAATTTCATTTACTCCCCAGTATTGTTTTCAGCTAATTGCATTCATTTTCCCCCCCGCTCTTTTTATGCACATATTTTACAAGAAACATGAATAGTATTGCAAAGACAAAGGTATAAATCCCGGGCAATCTTAATTAGACACATCAGTAAAAATTGTGCCTGATTAAATGTTGAAAAGGGCCATTTATTTAACTTATCTAAATGTGACATGTAAGAAACTTTAATAGGTGTAGACGCGGCCTACACTGCCATACGGGATTGAGCTCTAATTTCAAGATTCCCCTTTGTACATAGATAGACACACACGATTTGATTTCTTACATGTTGTTATAATGACATTATATTTGATTTTTGAAGACAAAATAGCAAAATAATATGATTAACCAAGTGGATAACTAAATGCTATATGATAGTGGATATATATTCATGTCATTCAACTTTGTTTTATTTTTATAGTTTGTCTCTGTGTGGTATTGTTTTTTTTTGCCATGGGTATACTTTTCCCGTCCATGCCCGTTGCTATTCGATGGTTCTTTGTCTGGCTGTACGTTCTGGGTGCTGCGTTCAATGAACGGCGCCTTAATATTCATTAGTTTCCAACTACATTAATAAAAAGGTTTATAATAAACGATTATTTTTTTACAATAAACAGCTTTGTAATTGTTTTCATATGACAATATCCCACGCAAACATCATTATGTATAAATTGTATTGGGCATTTTACTATCTTATTTTTATCCGAACACGTATATGTAATGGTGATCAACGTTTATAAATAGTCATAGTGACGATAATATTGTGATCGAAAATAGACAGTATTTATCACAATGTAATTGGATCTTACATCACCGTAATCCATATGCATGGATGTAATTTTCCAGTGCCATTCCCGTACTAATATATATTGGATACACAAAAAATCTAATATATTATCAAATCAGTGTAGTTTTTACATAAGTTCTAACGTATATCCAGATATATGAACAGGGCATAAGTAAAGAATGTTTTTGTAAGATTCAGTTTATTTATTATTATTTTTTGGTTTGTGTAACAATGTTAGTAGCTTGATTTTTGAAGAATATTTTGCCACAGGTGCACAATTTTCTCCTGTAAAGATAATAGAAGTAGTGCCAAGCAAGTTCTTAGACTTCAATAAATGAGATAAAATAAATCTCAGTGCTGTTTTAATTCATTTGGTCATTCGGGATCATTTGTTCCTAACCTTAATTGTGTGTGATTGACTATCGCGTTACCCGGTTTTTTGGTGAATGAGACATGTTGCACTTATCATTTTTATCCACAGAAAATGAGCACTAGAAACTATTTGTTTTTGTTTCCTTTGTTTTTGAGGGATCTCCTCTTTCCATAATTTTTATAATATGTATAAGTATTTGTATATCGGCTACCGCGTTCTGATGAACCAATGTTGTAATATGCTTATTGATATTCACTGGTTTTATAGTTTCAACACGTTAAACCAAATATTTTTCGATCTCAATCTTTCCATTAAAGTAAATTCTTTTGGCGATAACAACAAAAGCAGAATTACTCAAATTAGGATTAAGTGTACACATATTGTTTTACTACTTTGCTGTCAGAGCATGACATTAAAGTGTCAGACTGAAGGTTTGAACTAAATAACTGACAAGGAACTGGTGAGGTAAGGTATGTCATAATACATTGAATACTTTCTCCGAGAATTGTTACTATATTTTGTGATTGATTTTCGAATTCGCATGATTATGATCAAAAGAATATGCATACGATTTCATTATAAAAGCGTGCCTTAAGCATAAAATACGTGTTGTCATTATTCAAAATTTGAGCAACTAATATATCAGTTACACAGCGATAATTGTAAATTATAGCGCCAAGCACTTATTAAATTGAATTATGTTCAAGAAATTATTTTACAAATGTACAAATATTAAATATGAATGAAAACTTGTAAATTAAGAATAACAGCAGCAATATTTTCTATATTCCTTCAGTGATATACCAGGCACCGCCTCGCCTTAATTTAACCTACTCAATTTATTTCATTAGTATATCAGCAGGTATCGGCTTCAACTTATTATTCTCAAATTTACGCAGTTTCCATTAAATCTGAAAAAGATACAAATAAAGTACCAATCACATTTTTTGTTTGACATTTTGTAAAACGAGTCGAAAGAACTGTTGGAAAATAATTTCATTACAAAAAAGATACTGTCCTTTTGTGTTGTAAAATTGCATTGTTGTTTTTACAAATTTAACTGTAACTAAAAAGAGAAAAATTCGTTTTTAGCATGTAATAGTGGCTTTTGTTCCATAAAATACTTACATTCTGTTTATTATGCTTTTTAAATGTTTTGAACATGATAAAATGTTATATTTCACATTAAATACTTCCTAAAAATAAAAACAAGCGAGGTTTTACGCAAGCGTAAATTGGCTGCAAAAGAACTGGTTAAATAGAAAGGAATAAGTTAAATGTTGCCTGAATAAAGTTGTGATGAATATGAAATAATTTGTCACAAAAGTAGCGATACGTGATAGAAGTATTTTGACATCCGTTCAAATACTAAATTACCATAAATATACTAGGCCCCTAATTCATCGGCAAATTATGGCGTAGTTATTTTTTCATTTTTTTTTTGCCAAGCGAGTGCATTTCTCCGGCGTCCTTTTATTTTGCGGAAATCTTATGAAAAAATAGTTCCATTTCTTGCCTGTCATTGTATCTCGAGTCACTTCTACATGTACCATAATAACATTGTTTAATTGTCCCTTTCCTTTTAAAACTAAATCCGATTTTCAACTTGTTTTCCAATTACAATAGTATATAATAAAATTTCTTAAAATATACCATGTAAACAAATGAATCATCGCTTGTCTAAAGTCAGCATATATGATGCAGTGGTGATTGGGAAAAATCTATTTTAAAATACTGTTAAATCACACATAGCTAAAAGTAGTAACGTCGCACTGATATTCAGTCGTTTTATTTGTTTATTCGATGTGTATCTTTTTTAACGTGAGTGTAAATTCGCAAATACGTCTGTCCTGATAATTGCGAGGGAAAACAATAAGTAAAGCAATTGAAATTACGATGATCTGCAATATACTTCCCTACGCTGATGCAGTTATGTCAAATACAAAACAGTTCCCCTTTAAATAGACGGACAACGTGTTTTTAGCTGAATTAGAGACATCATCATTTCTTGTGCCTTTTAAACTGGTTTCATATTATGAAGTCCGAAAAAAGCTACCTCATTATAGGAAATCAACCAGATGAGCATTTCATTATTTGTTTACTGAAATAAGAAAATATTATTCGTCGAATGGACAAAAATGTAAATAACAAATGTTTTTGCAATAAATTGAAAAACAGAAAATTGGTACCAAAATGTTTAGCATATGCATGTGGTTGTTTTTATGTACTTTTCAATAATGTTTAATATTCGCAAAATTAATTGTATCATTCCGCAGTAAATCATTCTTCATAAAAGACCCGGCTGCTTTGCAGCCGAATGAAAGTAATATAACCTTAATTTTGTTAAATTTCGTCCTTTTCTTCTCAAACACAAATAGAAATTTAGATAAAAGTTATATATTTACTTGCTCCTTTTTAGAACATTGCTTCATTTCAAAATAGGCAATTCTTTATTATAATAAATATTTGATATGCATTATGTAAATTTGATTCTAGTATAAATGGAATAAAGTTGTCTTTGTTTTATTAAAAAGTTCTGTGTACAATTTTCATTAAATCGCGTATATTTAAATCAGTACTCTTTAAAACCTCGCCTGCACTTAAAAGACTTTGTGCGAAAAAGAATGTTGCCAATTGTAATGAATTAAGAAGTAAATCTTTGAGTTGATGATATCTATTTTATTTAGTGAACCTTGATTTAATGCTAGAACTGTTTCAGTGTTATTGTGCAAGTTTTTAGTTTACACTTATAAACAACAAAATCAACAAAAATAATAAGTCTTTTTAAGCACATTACACTTGCATGCCAATTACACACTTTCCTAACCTGATGGTTGCAGACCTTCTTACTTTTCACAATTATCGGTATTAGAGATATGAATTAAAACTTGCAAAACTGGAGATAGAGGGTTCTTTAAAATTATATCTATTTTTACTTTATCATTTTTTATTTAAATGCGTATTCCCTTTCTGAATAATAACCAATTTCTAATCAGCTTTACAATGTGGATAGCTATAAGCGAAAAAAGAATTTTCTTTGCCCTTCTGTCATACTGACCTGCTGAACATAAGTAGAGAGGGGAGAATGGAGACATCCGTGTCCTATGGGCACATTTGTCTGGTTTAATCCATGTAAGTATTGTTGATACATTGGTCGAAGTGGGTATGTAGCTCTTTTTGAAAAAAATGTGAATATATTTTCGAAGTATGTTGTCAAGAAACAACATTTGGCACATTAAAAAGGGAAAATGACCCTCAAGGAAAAGAGAAAAATATGCTTGAATTATAAGTGGGTGAAATTTACCCTTTTGATTTAAAATTTTAATACGTTAACGGAGGACATAAATATCTGGAAAAAAGTAAAGCTGTTTACTAAGATGAGGCATTGCTCGATATAGTCAACAAAATATCATTTTCTTATTTTAAATATTGTTGTTATCATATTCCAGATCATATCGAGTTTAATTCAATAAATCACATTATTCAAATCATAGCTAGCGTTCCATATGATATTTTTATTTATTTAATAACAAGACGCAGATTCCAAGACATTTGATGAAAATTGCAAATGTCACAATATTCTTTCTGAAATAATTTGATATAAAAGCCTGCTGTGTCCAAAGCATAACAAACTACGCAAATATGCAAATGAAAATGATATAAATTTTGACGGAATGTAAATCACGAAATGTTTCATGTACACAAATATTTTTAACGAGTAGTGACATCCTTTTGCTTACAGAAATAATAAAAGTAGGAATTGGTAACGCATGTTTATCAATCCATTGCATCTTAAACTTTTGTAAAGTGTAATCTGATTCACAACAAATATAGAAAATGGTTACAAATTACATGTCAGGTCAATAAACCTTCACATTAAAACTGCATGATGAGGAACTGTAAAATGTGTTTCAAATGCTACGTGTATCTACAAGTAGCTACATACATTCCTTGATTTAAATTATTTTGTTTACATCGCACATAACGTTTAAAAAAACGAGGTACTGATTAAATTGTTTATTAAACTATTAAACATTATAAAAGTTCGGCAAACTTTAGCCAGTAACAGACTAACAGTATTCCAAATGATATAGTTTTTACGTTTGTATTGGCTGTAATCTCACTGTAAATAATTGTACGTGCTTTTTATGTCGAAGTGTTTTAATTAATCAATTAAATTTAAAGTGGTGTGCACTAAATTGCCCTTTCTTTTAAGATTGATTTAAAACATAAACAATTTTGTGTAACAAAAGGAAGCTGTAAACAACATGTTTTTTTTATTAAAAGCAATGTGTTTGTGCGACGTTAATTCATCAAAGTGCAAACACATTTTAAAGGATGGAAGATGACTGTCAACGGAACGAACTTTTCAGTAGTTATTGATTTTACTACTTATTAATAAATAATCCTTGCATCTGAAGAAGCCCATGCCATTTAACGGGCAATAAGGAGATTTGCAGCAGACCGAAATGTTTTTAACAATACAATTGCAGATTGTTTTATCAAAACAATTCGTCAAACATTTTATTTAATGTGACAGAGGGCAGAATTCAACGGGAGGGAGTGTTTATTGATATATTTTCTGAAGCCTCCAAAATTCAAGTGTACATATATGATTAAGTTTCATAATACGCATAAATGAGTTTTATCACACAACACGTTAAATAATAATGCAAATATTAATATCAATGTGATTTTAACATAAGATTCTTAAACATTTCAATGATTATGAACAAATTTGATATTAAATACTTCTTCCTTTCGTTTTGTGTTAACCACTGAAATTCTGAGGTTTATCCATGTGATATAATCCATATCACCAACAGTATATCACACTCAGACTCAGTGTGATATAGCTATGTCGAACTATTTTTGCCTACATTCGAATTACTTTGTAAAATTACATAAAGTAATTTGTCAAGAGCTTCTTTTTTCCGCGCTATTTTACAATTCAAAAAGTACCATTGACATAAAGTAAAAAGAAAACTTGTTTGCTTTGAGTTGATATCGTTTATACCACACTGAAAAGTAGTAATGTTGCAATATTATCACAAGAGCGTGGTAAATATTCTGTTTTTATTTTAAACTGTTTTATCCAAAATGAAATAGTTATTATAGTACATTGTAACTTTGAAAGATAGTTATTGTTAACAAAAAGAGAAAAAAATGTTTTCAAGAGTCATAAAAATTATATTAACCGTGAAAGATGAACAATAGATGTTGGAACTTTTCATTAAACAAAAGCACAATATGCAAATAATCTATGTTAAATTACAACAAAACTGAAGGTCAAAGGATTGCAATGAGGTACCTGTTTAATATGAATTCCGTTGACACGAAAAAGAATGTTAGTCCACGATAACTTACGAAACGATGCGTACGTAGTTTATAGAACAGAACAGATTTTATTATTCAATATGACTTGAACATAACAGTTCCTCGTCATTACACAAATATACAGCATACATTTAATACAGCGAGAGTGAAAATACAAACATACAAAGTTAATATTTGGTGTCATCATACAAGTCATATACATTATTCATATTTTCATTTCCAATATTACAAATTAAGTATTTGTATAACATGTATATTACAGATCAATAAATTTAACCATACTGGAATGCCTTTAGTAATAACGTCACAAGTGTACTATTATTATTGCAAATACATAAAAATGAAGATAAGAAAGGAAACTTTAAGGCACATAATGCATTTTTTAAAATTCCTTAGAAATGTCAAACATGTGTTTAATAATATTTAAAAATTCATTGAACACCGCCTTTCTTTTTTGATCTTGTTTATCATATTTTAATAATTATTTAGGAAGCTGTAAGATATTTAAAAACTGAAGACATTTAAATAGCGCTGAAGATGTGTAATTTGTCGTAGCAAAATCTGAACAAAGTAGTATTTTGACTTCCATACCAAATACGACAGGACCTTTAAATTCTATCAATAAAAATAAATTTCATCCTGGCTATATAAATATTTAGGGATGGAATCGGACTTTACTGCAGTTATTGACAAAATTAAAGGTCTTTTGCGAAACAAAGATTCATAAATTCTGACATAGACAATACAATACAAGACTTCGGGTACCCGCAGGCTCAAACGGGCACAAATATGTTTAAATACTTCCAGTACATGTTTCTTGTTTATTTTTGTTTCAGCGAGTAACAAAGGAGTATATTCTTATATCGCAGTCTCGCCACGTATAAATATGTCACATATTACTCATTTCTAATATGTAAAAATTGAAGTTATTCGGAAATTTATTAAAGATGCATAGTTAGCAAGATGTTGAAAATTATGAAATTCTTATACATGTACTTTTTTATTTAATAAATGAGCCGCGTCATGACAAAACCCATTAAATGGGTTTGCGACCAGCATGGATCCAGACCAGCCTGCGCATGCGCGCAGTCTGATCAGGATCCATGCTGTTCGCTTACAAACCCTATAACAATAGAGAAACTGATAGCGAACAGCATGGATCCTGATCAGACTGCGCGGAGGCGCAGGCTGGTCTGTATCCATGCTGGTCGCAAACCTTTTATGTTGGTTTTGTCGTGACGCGGCTCAAATGTTGTTATGTCTTATCATTCAATGTGATGTAACCTTTCAATGATAACTTACTAATTTCAACAAATAAATCACAATATTTCAGCATATTTCCCAGATTTTATAACTGACAAATAATTTCTGATTTCGCATCTGAGCTATTAAAACTAATGTTTGCCATTTCTAAAGAGGGAAACATTTTATCGTTTGTGAGGCATAATGTCTTTGAAGAACACATGTATGTCAAAGAGCGTTCCAAATGATTAATAGTTACACAAATCGGTTACTCAATATCTGAATGAATTACTTAAATAAGTTAAGACAGGTGCTCACGCCACAACGTTGAAGGCTTCAGTTATTGGTTGAAAAACCGCAAACTACCGACGACGCTTCTAGCACAAGATTAACAAAGCACACTGTTTAATTAGAAATGATATTCATATTTCGCCACTCAAACACTCATTAAGACCACATTAAATACAAGTTAGTTGTGCCTAAAAAGAGGTAAAGGGTCAGTAACTATAGAAGTCATTATATAAATAAATATTAAGCACTATTCGTTATTCTAAAGAAATTGTTGTCATAAAAAGAAATAAATGCCTTTCAAAATTCACTCTGAAAGATATTTTTATCCAACTACATGTTTATTTGAATCGACTGCTTTCAATTTCGTGAGGTATCTTTTCATATCGTATGGGGTTTTACAAATCAATTATTATCATTTTACATTAAATTATTTGTTGATGAAAATCTCATATTGAAATGACTATCCCGCAAGAAAAGTTTGCATGTGCTTTTAATGTAAAATAAGGTTTTAGCTGGCAAACTAATCGTTTTGTTTTTAATTGCCTTTCCCTTTTAGGTTGATAAAAGCTATTCTATTCTTATGTAGCACGATATGGAAATAAATATGTTTTACTAAATGTCTAAGTTCATTAAAGGTGTAGCTTTAAATGTCGAATGTAGTTAAATGAAGGCCGTATATTATTAATAAAACACTACTGTGAGAGTTTTCAGAGGTGTTTATAAACTATATTTTATTTAATATTCCTTTAAATAAACTTACAATCGTGTAAAAGTTCCGATATTGCTGCTGCGTATCATTAAGTGTCGATGCTGGTACACATAGATTGCTCGCTCGGTTCTTGTTTTAACAGAAAATAGAATTGTTAAATATCTTGAACCATGTTTTCATAGTTTCTATTTCACGCCATGCCTCTTTCAAAGTAACACTGTGCTATTTGAATCTGGTGTATATATGTATGTATGTTTGACCCCTACTAAACGGTGGCTGTTTCGCATTTATGTTTAAATGAGAGCCCTCGACACTTCCTTTGAGGAAAAAGGTAAACACAATCTAAACATGTCCGTTTTTAAATGGTATGCTTTATTTTCTTTTAAAAATCGAAGAATACTTTGCCATGTAGAACATTGTCCTTATCATTTTGGATGCAATTTCGATACGACATATCCCAAAATGTCGATGGCACTCATTTAAACAGATCACCAAAATGTGACAGAGCCAACGTTTAGTAGGGGTGTATTCACATATACAAAAGTGAGACCTAAATAAACAAATTGTCTTGTAATGTCTATTCAATTTGTGACAAAGGAAAGTAGTATCAAACGTTTAGATATTTTAGTGAACTATTTTACTTTTTACAATAGTCTTGCGTTGAATAATGTGATTTATTGAACTTTTATGGTAATGTCTATTAAATAAAAAAAAGTGAAAATTAATATAGATACAAAGTTCATGTAGTTTCCAGAATCCAGAAGTGTCCATCGTAGACCAGTAAATTATAATGATAGAAAAATACGTTATAATTAGACAAATTTTCAAACTAATTTACTACATTATATATTATTATATGATCTAAATATAGCTGCAATCTCATTGGTCCACATGAACACTTCATAATACTGAACTTTGACGAGAGACTGTTTGATTAGTTGTAATGTACCTTAACAATAACTTCAGGTTATTCAAACATTTAAAGTAGTAAAACTTTAAATATCTAGGAAGTAAATATAAATAGTATAAACAAACTATATTAATAGTAACAATAAATTGATATTTCAAGTATGAATATATAATATACGATAGATGATGTTTTTGTGAACGGCCACCGTGCTTTTCTTTCATTTAAATTCATTTTTCAGCAATTGATTGCAGGAGTAAAACAAAATTTACCAAAGTAACTTTGTCCACAACGGTTTTATCCGCAGCCACCTGTTCTACTCTAAGGGTCCGTCTACACCTATCCATGTCTTGAATGCAAGTATCATATTCTCTTGTATTGCATAGTGTAGACACCCTACTTGAATGAGTTTTAAGGAGAAATTATGTGACATCCAAGAAGATAATTCCTTGCAAGAACGTTAAGGCCTCAACAGACGGTAGGATTTAGTTGTACAGCACTAATTAGAGATAAGTTGTACAATTTTCAAAGCTATACAACACTTGCATTCAGACGGTAATTCTACACTGTAGAATCATCTGAGGTTTCCCCTAAAAAAGATCCCTTTACATTGATCCTTTACATACTTTACTCACGAAATACTTTTTTCGCCATGAGTAATGATTGAAACACCTCCATTTAAAAAATATATATATTTTTTTTAATGTGAAGCCTGACCGAGACTCAAACCTGGGACCCTCGGAATACGGTACTGTGGCTCTACTGACTAAGCTATCTGGCCGCCTACAAACTACCTCCCCTCCCCTAATTAGAGAACAATTCAGTACCATGACATAATCATTTTCGGAATAATTTGTGATTCGAACATAACACAACTTTGGGTCTCCTGAAGAGTTTTTCAACATCATTTTTACCCCATCTTACTACTATGTTTACCTTTTAGCCCTAATTGTTCTGGAATTCCATTAATTACACCCATTATCAGGAGATAATTTGGTTATCTGTTACTTGTCATTGTGGGAGGTCTGAAAAAATCGGTACAAGATTTTCAAAATAGAACATGTCCTATCCCTTACATCTAGACTTAAGGTTTCCGAAATCAAGACATATTAGCCTTCATACATTAAGATTTGTCTGTACATCTTAGTTTTAATTGGTGTTGTACTTCAAAATCCTACCGTCTGTTGAGGCCTTTAGAACACGTTCTATTTTTCTACAAGTTTTTGGCTGTCAAGACACTGATAACACCGATTTGACACAAAACATATGCCCAGAAGGTGTGATAGTGTTGTTTTTTTCATTATTTGTCGACTATTTTGTTACTGATTCAGTGTTCATGACCTGTAAATTTTAGTAAATGTATACAATATCTTGGTCAGAGGAACAGATCATTACACTGATACACAGAAGAGCAAACAAAAAAATCAATAAAAAAATCTGTTTTTCAAGTAGTCAAAATAGATTTTAAATGATCTTGTTCATTTAGTGAATAACTTTCATCAAATAAAGAATTTGCATCAATTTATCAGCTCAAAAAATATTTTTCTCACATTTTCCATTATTTTAAAAGAATGTACACTTTCAATTTCATTTACTCCATTGTTTTCAGCTAATTGCATCATTTTCCCGCTCTTTTTATGCACATATTTTACAGAAACATGATAGTATTGCAAAGACAAAGGTATAAATCCTGGGCAATCTTAATTAGACATTTCAGTAAAAATTGTGCCTGATTAAATGTTGAAAGGGCCATTTATTTAGCTTATCTAAATGTGACATGTAAGAAACTTGAATAGGTGTAGACGCGGCCTAACACCTGCCAACGGATGAGCTCTATTTCAAGATTCCCCTTTGTACAATAGATAGACACACACGTAGATTTCTTTACATGTTGTTATCAATGACATTATATTTGATTTTGAAGACAAAATAGCAAAATAAATATGATTAACCAAGTGGATAACTAATGATATGAATAGGATATATATTCATGTCATTCAACTTTTTTTTATTTATAGTTTGTCTTCTGTGTGGTATTGTTTTTTTTCTGCCATGGTATACTTTTCCCGTCTATGCCCGGTTGCTATTCGATGGTCTTGTCTGGCTGTACGTTGCTGGGTGCTGCGTTCAATGAACGGCGCCTTAATATTCATAGTTTCCAACTGACATTAATAAAAAGGTTTATAAATAAACGATTATTTTTTACAATAAACAGCTGTTGTAATTGTTTTCATATGACAATATCCCACGCAAACATCATTATGTATAAATTGTATTGGCATTTACTATCTTTATTTTTATCCGAAGACGTATATGTAATGGTGATCAACGTTTATAAATAGTCATAGTGACGATAATATTGTGATCAAAATAGACAGTATTTATCATAATGAAATTGGATCTTACATCACCGTAATCCATATGCATGGATGTAATTTTTCAGTGCCATTCCCGTATAAATATATATTGGATACGCAAAAAATTTAATATATTATCAAATCAGTGTAGTTTTTACATAGGTTTAAACGTATTTCCAGATATATGAACAGGGCATAAGTAAAGAATGGTTTTTGTAAGATTCAGTTTTTTTTTTGGTTTGTGTAACATGTGCAGTTCATTGCATATACAGCATAGAATGTTAGTGGCTTGATTTTTTTGAAAAATATTTTGCCAGAGACGCACAATTTTCTCCTGTAAAGATAATAGAAGTAGAGCCAAGCAAGTTCTTATTGCAAATGTCAATGACATCAATAAATGAGATCAAATAAATCTTTTGGTGAATGAGACATGTTGCACCTTTCATTTTTATCCATTGAAAATGAGCACTAGAAACTATTTTGTTTCCTTCGTTTTTGAGGGGTCTCCTCTTTCCAGAATTTTTATAACATGTATAAGTATTTGTATAGCGGCAACCGCTTTCTGATGAGCCAATGTTGTAATATGCTTATTGATATTCAGTGGCATTGTAGTTTTAAAACGTTAAAACAAATATTTTTCGATCACAATATTTCAATTAAAGTAAATTCTTTTGGCGATAACAACAAAAGCAGAATTATTCAAATTAGGATCTTGTTTCTTCGTTAAGAGTACACATATTGTTTTACTACTTTGCTGTCTTAGCATGACATTAAAGTGTCAGACTGAAGGTTTGAACTAAATATCTGACAAGGAACTGGTACGGTATATTATAATAGAATAAATACTTTCTCTACATTTTTATGATTGTTTTTCGCATGATTATGATCAAATATGAATACAATTTCACTATAAGGGCGTGTCTAATGTTGTCATTATTAAAAATGTGGGCAACTAATATATCAGTTACATAGCGATGATTATACATTAAAACACAAAGCACTGAAAAAGTTGAAACATGTACAAGAAATTTATTCACAAATGTATATTGAATATTAAATTTTAAATATTAATGAAAACTTGTAAGTGAATCAAAGCAGCAATGTTTTCTATTCCCTCAGTGATAAACCTGACACCGCCTCGCCTTAATATAACCTACTCAATTTATTTCATTAGTATGTCAGCAGCAATCGGCTTCATCTTATAATTCTCAAATTTACGCAGTTTCCATTACAGCTTGCTGCACGTCCGACTGAACAGTTTGCTGCACTTCCGGTTGTACAGCTTGTTGCACAGTTTGCTGCACTTTCTGTTGTACAGCTTGCTGCACGTCCGGGAAAGGGAAAGGGCCAGCATACTTAAATGCCAATATTGCGTTCTCAGTGGTGGCTGACCTTTCCCAGGCGCCCTTAAATACTTGAGCAAAAGTCCTTTTCGTAACTGTATTCGGGATATTCTCAATTTGAAAATATCTCACAGCCTGACTCCAGTTATTTTAATACCCCCAAAACCCGGAGATCAAGCCGCTGTATCAAGTGTGAGGCGTGCTCAGGTAGACAAAACACGAGAGTGCCATTTGCCATTTGCCTTACAAACATCCGACACCTCTAAAGACACATGTGTTGAGTGGCCGTCAACTAATAGTAAGATCGGACGTTTGACTTGACGCTCGTCTAAGTCGGGTTTTAGCACGTCCGTTATCCAGGTCAAAAATAATTCAGACTCCATCCACCCATTTGGAGAACGACCTATTGCAGCCTCCTGAATCCCTTCAAGAATATCAGCCTTCACACGCTCGCCGGGATATACAATCATTGGCTTTATGTATTGTTCAATAGCACTAACACAGGCCAACACAGTAAATTGAGTTTTATTAGTACTTGTACAGTAATAAACATCTTTTTGCCCCTTTCATGGCAATGATTCGTCCACTTTTAGGACAAAGTGGAAACGCGGACTCATCAGCATTATACAAACAAGACGGATCAGACAACAGACATGGGTCATTCAACTCATTGCTTACAAAGAACTCTAACTCTGAGAACCAATTTGAGATTTTTCTGAGCTGCATGGGCGCTCTATCCGTCAGCTCATGGTTACGCTTGACGAAGCCCCTGTACCAATCTTTGCCGGATCGATTGTCTTTAAAGGGCGTCTTACGACCATCGTCATCAAGGATCTTCTTTACCGCGGTCAACAGTTCCTGCCTGGTTCTTCCATTGCCGATTCTGGACATGCTGACTGCCCATTCTGCCCGACAGGTCTCCTCAGCCGGCGAGGCTAGTGCGGGCACCTGTTTTGTTTGTTGCGTAACTTCCCTGAAACAAGTAGGAATGTGATATGAACAAGGCTTATAAACAACAGTGCTCTGAGAACCATTTCATCAATGATCAAATTAATGTATTACTGTCATTTATATAACAAAAATGATTAAACGACATTTAAATGGTGTTTTAAAAGCTGGAATTAGGAATTATATAAACTGGCCTGCTTTGTTCGCAAACTACAATGACCAGATTAAACGTACTTATTGATTCATAAAATTGTTCTAAATACCTTGATTTTATCGTGCAGAGTCGTTTTCGGTATCTTGACCGCACAACTTAACGTAAGGCCCCCACTCTCACAAGCTTGGCAGCCTCTGCCAGCACATTCGAGGAATACGACTTTGCACCGATAGAACGGCTCATGTTACCTGTGAGATATGAATGAATTAATTTTTCATTAATTAACCAACTTGTTTGATTGTTTGTTTAATTAATTAATTAATTTATTTATTTAGATCTATTTATTTATTTATAATTTACTAATTAACTATTAAATACAAATTTATCCACTAGCTTTTTTTATTGATGTTTGTATTTTTCTTATAATTTGTTCGGAATTAGACGCTTATTTAAAAAGTGAGAGGGTATTTCCGAACAACCACGTGGCAAGATCTACGTCTGTCAGTTGTATAGTAACTGAGTTAGTCTAGACCACCCCACCTAAAAAAAAAATATCATCCCGTTATACCCCCAAATTGAAAAGTACAGAAATATAGAAAAAAATAAGATATATTACTCTTCCCCCCTAAAAAATAAAAAAAAAATTTGACACCACCAAAAAAAAAAAAAAAAAAATAATGGGATAACGGAATGAAAACTATTTCAGGGTTGGAAAAAAATATCATTTCGTTATACCCCCAAATTGAAAAGTGTAGAAATGCTATAGTAATGCTTAAGAAATGCTCTAAGAATGCTAAATAATTAGTAAGGTATAAGATATATTACCCCACCTATAAAAAAAATGTTTAGTCTCTAGAGGGACCCCTTGAAAAAAATGAAAAAAATAAAATTAGGTGATAAAACGAAAATTCATTAACGTTTAATTAACCCCAATGCCGTAGTATATAAAAAATCCAGAAACAAAATTAATTAAAGCCCATAAATTTTTTCTCAATGCTATATTTAGTAACGGTTATGCATAACCGGGTGTATTTAAAGTTTGTGTATGTATTTATATTTTACTCATTGTTAAAAAATAATAAAAGGTCTGGTTAACTTTTGTATTTCGGTGGTGGGTCATTAATTATAGTAACTATATTGAATAAAATCAAGCATTTTCTTTTTTTTTAACTCCGCAAGAGCCTGAGCCTTGCCTTCCTCAATAAGTTTTTTTCTTTCTGTCTCACTCAATCCTGTTTGTTTTGAACGAATACTATCTTTCAGTTTATTATATTTATCTAATTCATCTAAAATCAATTTAAATTCATTTTCAGATATCTCCCCATCTGTCAAAGCCTTAGAAATTAAGTATTTTATACTATTCAATTTACTATCAGCAATAGTTTTAATCTCATCATGCTTCTTTGCTTTTGAATGCAGTCGCCTTCTAATAAACTTTACACATACCCCTAAACTTCCGCACGCAACAGCAGCAATTTTCAACGGTAACAAAACCGGAATAGTTAAACCGATACCTTCTAAAATGGCGGATATGATATCAGACCAGTATCCACACCATCAGTAATATTAATTCCACGTTTATATTTCTTGTATAATGATTTACGTGTATCCCTCTCATTAATTAATGTTTTCTCAATCTCTGATATTTTTTGTAATCTATAATTCTGCCCGTCTTCACTAGGCAACTCTGGATATAAATTCGGCGCTGTAGGTTGCTTCATTTTTATATATATTTTTTGAATATTATATAATTTCTAACACACAACTAATTGGAAATCCATTGTTGTTTATTTTCTGACCGTTCTCATCACAAACGCTTATACTTAATTCTGAAATATCGCCATGTGCCAATTGTTTGTATTCTGGATTACTAAAAGGCGTATGAACGATATCACCAAACGCTTTATTCTCAACAGAAACAACACCAAGAATATTGCTAGGAGCACCATCAAAGAAATTGTAAGCGCTATTTATCTGCTCAAGATGAACGTATAGTTGTTTATAAGGTGCACAATCTATTGTTCTTTCACCATAGTGTGTTTCATTACCGCTGAATATTTTCTTATTTTTAAACCCTAATATCAGTCTTAAACCTTTACTTATCCTCAATTCATCGGTAGTAATTAAAGAAGCAATACCATTTGTTTCATTTACAGATAATGTAATATTATTACTTTCAAATATATCTGCTATTTGTTGAAAACTATAATAACCATTCGTAATCTTATTACCATTTCGGATATATTCATCAACCAAATTATACCAACCCATAATATAAGTAAAACTCTTCAATCCAATTCTCTTATTACCACATTTGTTATCTATATATTGTTGCAAGTTTATTGTCTTATTAATATTAGAAATTGTATGATACATTTTTTAATGAATAAAAATGAAAGGAAATACTTTCAAATACAACGAAGAAGTTAAATATCCTCACTCTGGAGTATTTAAAAAGAAAATTATTGACATTATAAAACAATCAATTGTCATTTCATCAGATGGGAAAAGCTTTGACGTAGATTTCCCAAATGTATTTGAAAAATACGTATTACCACACGTAGCATCAAATGAGATAGTACAACGTTGGAATACAGACTGGTTATCATTCTGGCAAAACCAACTAAACTTTGCAATATGGTGTGCCACTACAGGTTGTGGTATAGATGTCAACAACCATTTAAAAGCAGGAGGATTGACTGGCTCACTATTCTTGTTTCATGTTTACTACCAAACAAGACGAATACTGTTTGAATTAGCTATTGCTCTACCGCAAGATAAAAGCTGGAATGCCTTCAACAACAGTTATGACCGTGGTGCTTACGAACGAATATGCAAAGAGTTTAATGTAGACCCTCATGCAGACTGGAGACAAAAAATGTATCCGAGTGGTGATGGTCTTGGAGTCATTTACACAACAAGTCATACAGCTTGGAAAAGAACAGATTTTAGACACAATAATTCGTCCCGACACATTGCTAGTAGTACAGCATCTGATTTAGATTTATCAAAAATGACATTCGGACCTGAAGTGCCAGGTGGCAGACACTGTGGTATTTCATCATGTGAATATCTTCCACCTAAGAAAGTCCACATTGATTACATTCAACAAGCAGACGATGTTAAGGATGTGTGGACAACATTTATTCTTGATACTTCAGAAGGTTTTACAAGAGCAGGTGTTGAACGGATTAACGAATCCATAAGGACCTATTGCTGGGCTATTCTTGGTTCACAATCTCAAACGAGAACAGATATACTCGGAACAGGAACAGCGTTTGATGCACAAAAACAATTCCTTGCAAACGTTGAGGATGCTATCAATGGTCCCGTAGATTTACCAAGTGAAATTAAAAGATATCAAAACACATTAAAATATGCCAGAAGTAAAGTTGATTATGTTTACGGAATTGGTTTGTACATGTCTCCTAGTAATATGGAATTAAGAATTGGAGAAATACAAAATTATAATAATAAAATTATAGTAGCAACTGATTATCAAAAGCTTGGATTGAATAATGATGTTAATATTCAACCAATTAAACCAATTCAACATAAAGAAATTAAAGGAACACCAACAAAAAAATCTTTACCAGAACCTCAAGTTGTAAAAGAAACACCAGAAAAAATAGAACACGAAGAAAAAAAAAATAGCAATAGAACACGAAGATAAAAAAAACAGCATTAATAGTAGGAAGTATAGTAATAGGTTTTATTGCAATCACTTTTTATAAGCTTTCCCAAGAATAAGTAAATCTAATGTAACTGCCTTTTTCAATAGTAAATAATTGGTCGGTAATCAGGACTGGAATAATTGCAATTGATGTATTCTTTAAAAACTGTTGCTTTATAACGTCTTCAAGGACATCTGCATCCGTTGATTTTTTTAAAAGTACTTCATGAGTCCTGTCTTCCTTTTCAGATCTGTAATTTTCCTGCCATGTCAATAAAAAGCCGCTTGGTTTATTTTCTTTACCCTTTATTATCAGTTTTATATTAATGTAATATGTTCCATCTTTTTTAATTGTAAAACCACTCACTTTTCTAAAGCCACCTATATTCGATTCACGTTCTGGGACTCAAAAAACTCAAATAGGTCAAAAGTTATAATATAATTATATTTACCGATTTCGTAAGCATCCAAACTAGCAGGTAAAACTTTAACATCTAGAGTAGAATTATTCCACATATGGAATAAAGGAACATGATATATTTTGTTATTAATAATATCAGAAATATCCTTGTTTGTATCAAGTATTATTTTACCTAAGTCATCAGCTCGTTTATTTTGCACCTTTTCGAGACTTTCTATTTTACTTTTCATATCTACTACTGCATCTCGGGTATCATCTGCATTTTTTTTTATTTCTGTAACTGACTTTTCAACATCCACATCAAGTCTGGTAATTTCTGTCTGCAGATTATCAGTTACTCTGTTGTAATTATTCAATAAGTTTTTCATGTCGTTTAAAGAAGCTTTTAAAGTATTAATTTCTCCATCTTGGGCATCGCTTCTTTGTGAAGCAGATTGTTCTATTTGTGCTTTGAAATCATCAAACTTTTCAGAAAATGTATTAAACAATTCCGTTGAGTCATCTTTTAACGTTTTTATTTCTTCTTTTATTTCTAGCTGATACATATTTTGTAGCTTTTTCTCAGCTTCAGCAAGTTTGTTCTTAAGTTCTTTGTGTTTAATCATGCTATTCTTTATTTCCTTGATTTGTTCTACGATTAAAACAATGTTTGTCCTCAATGTAACTTTTATTTCATCATCTGTTTTACCAAGTGATTCTGATAAGATTGCCATTTCTTTCTGGAGTTTACCGTGCAGTGTAATTATTGCTTCTTCATTATTTTTGATACTTTCAGTAAGTTGATCAATGTCTGACTTTTCTGTTTTTAGCAAATCTTTAATTACACTTTGAATTTTCCTATAGATAAATCTCCTGCTAACAGCATCATTAGGTTTTTTCGAATCTCCTAAATTAATTATCGCATTACCACTCATATCTAATGGTATATTCATTTTATTATCAAGTTCAGTGTTGTTTCTTTTCTGTCCAAAGATACTCATTTTTATAGCCTAAAACTCAGTAATTTGTAATTCTTGATCATAAAAACTACCTGTAATTTCTTCATCTTTTAAATCATTTATTTTATAAGTAACAGGATCTGTATCTAAAACCTTTTCAATTACAAATATTTCTCTTCTCCAACGAGTAGTATAACCCTTTTCAAATTTACCTTTCATTTTTGCTATTCTTACTCTATCTCCAACTTTGAATTTAGGTTTTTTAAAGTCCTTTTCTTTTTCTGGATATAAATTTTGATACACTGTTGATTCATTTTCTAATTTACTTGCTTCAATAGGTGTCATTTTAATAGAAGAATGAACTGTATTGTTATAATCTTTAACTAAATCATCTAATACATCATAATATTTATTAGTTTCATGAGCAGTAAAATATTTAAACATACGTTGTTTCATTGTTCCTATCCAGCGTTCTACTACACTAGATTTTTCTTCATTTTCAGTTGAATATAATTCTATATTATTATCTTTTAACAATTCTTTTACTTAATTATAAAATTCAGAACCTTTATCTGACCAAATATACATTGGTTTTCTTTCTTTAAATAATGTTTTAAATGCTTCACTTACTGTTTCTCCTGTTTTATTTTTTAAGGGAATTAACCAACCATATTTACTAAAAACATCTATAACTGCTAATAAATATTTATAGTGTTTATTTTGTTTTGAATATTGTTGCATATCTGCTAAATCAACTGCCCATGTTTGGTCTATTGAATTAACATAAACACGTCTTTTAGGAATTTTTTTTATAACTCTATGATGTAATTCATCTGCTAATTTATTTGTTAAACCACCTATAAATCTATTTTTTTAGATCCACATTCAGAACATTTAGCTTTTAACATTTGTCTATTGTTGGTTGTTGTTACTTGTTCTACTGACTCATTTTCAGTATGTTTTTTTACAACGTAAACAATATATTTTTGGATGCTCCATTTTTAATATATAAAAAAATTGTTTTCATAAAAAATGTCAGAAAGAAAAATATGTACAAAATGTAATGAATACAAATTACTAAGTGAATATCATAAAGCAAAAGATAAACCAATGGGAGTTAAATCTGCATGTATACAATGTAATAAACCAAAACAAAGATTACATTATCAAAAAACAAAGAAAAATATAAACAGGCTTTTCAAGAATTTATGATTAGAAATCCTAATTATTATCACGATAAAAAATTATAAAAATTGATAGCTAATTCAAATTGTTTTCTAATAAAATGAGACCCCCTAAAAAAAGTTACAAAATCATTTAAATATCTTGCTACTGAAACTATTATTGATGATATAGAAGAAACTGATATAACTAAATATATAAAATTATTAAAAGATAAAGTAGTTATTAATCAATTTCCTTTGAAAATAAAAATAATAATTACAAGTGAATTTTCAACTCCCATGGCATTTGATATAACAGAAAGTCATTACTCTAATCCTGTTCAAGTTATCCTAACACAAAATAATATATCTACATTCTATGAAATTTTAATAGATAAATTTGAAGCTTGGATAGATGAATTTCAAGAAAGGGGATCTGGTTTTGTTTTCAGAAATATTAGAAGTGTAAAAGTGAAACAATATAAATATGATTATCAGAAAGCTTCATCTTATATTCCTCTTCAATTTAAATCAATTAATATTATTAATGTTCAAAATAAAAATGATAATAAATGTTTTCTTTGGTCTATATTATCAAAGTTATATCCTGCTTCTGAACATAAACAAAGAGTAACTAAATATAAAGCATATGAAAATAAAATTAACATAAAAGGAATTGAATATCCTGTATCAATAAAAGATATCCCAAAAGTAGAGAAACAAAATAATCTAAGTATCAACGTATTTGCGTTAGAAAACCAAAAAAATAAAAAATCTTTATATCCGGTTTATGTTTCAAACATAGAAAGTGAAAATACAATTGATCTCTTATACATTGAAAGTAATGAAAATACACATTATTGTTTAATTAAAGATTTAGATAGTTTCATGTGTGATAAGAATAATCATAAATCATTTACATGCAGAAATTGTTTACAAGGATTTCAAAGAAAAGAAACACTAATAAAACATAAAGAAATATGCAATGATAATGAATATTGTAAAACCATAATGCCAAAACCAGGAAAAAATATTCTTAAATTTGAAAATTATCATTTTCAAAATAAATTACCATTTGTTATCTATTCTGATTTTGAATCAAACAATATTCTTATAAATTCATGTCAACCAAATCCTAATGAATCTTATATAAAACCAATAAGTAAACAAGAAATAAATAGTTACGCTATCTATGTTCATTCGGATTATCCCGAAATCTTTAAATCACAGTACTTTTCTTATGTTGGGGATAATGTAGTAGAAAAAGATGTAAAAAAAGTAATTAAGATATTTAAAGAAATAAATTATAAGATCTACCTTAATGGACAGAAAAAACCAATATTAAATATATATGAAGAAGACGAATTTCAAGAAGCAACTGAATGTTATATTTGTGAAAAAAGTATTTGAAGAAAGAATATGTTGTCAATATTGTGATGAGAAATTTCAATTTGATGATTTCTATTGTTATAATTGTGAAAAACAAAGTGAACAATATAATAAAGTAAGAGAACATAATCATCTTTCAGGTCAATATAGAGGAGCAGCGTGTCAATCGTGTAATACAAAAGAAGGTAAAGCAACAAAATTAATACCTGTGTTCTTTCATAATGGATCAAATTATGATTTCCACTTTTTAATTGAAGAATTGATGAAATATGAAGATGAATATAATAAAGTAAAACTTCTTTCTAAAAACTCAGAAGAATATATTTCAATAGAATATGGATCAGCATATAAAAAATTAAGATTCCTAGATTCATATAGGTTTTTGTTAAAAGGTTTATCAGATATTGCTAAATCAATGGATGAGTTTCCTATTTTAGAAAAAGAGTTTGCGACCTACGGGAGCTCACAAAGTTCGCAAGATATTTCTCTACTAAAACAGAAAGGATTCTATCCATATGAATACATAGATTCTATAAACAAATTAAAAGATAAGACATAACCAGATATTAAAGAATTTTATTCAACATTAAGTCAAAGTACAATTACAGAAAAAGAATATCAACATGCACAGAAAGTCTGGAAATATTATAATTGTAAAAATTTGTTAGATTATCACAATTTATATCTTTAAACAAATGTTTTGATATTAGCTGATTCATTTGAAAAATTTAGAAAATTCTTTTTAAAACATCATAGAATAGACCCCCGTTATTGTTATTCTGCTCCCGGTTTAACATGGCAATTTGGTTTGAAATATACAGGTATAAAATTAGAATTATTAACCGATGTTGATATGTTACAAATGTTCGAGAAAGGTATTAGAGGTGGTTTTTCTGGTGTTTTAGGACCTAGACATGTAAAAGCATTTAATAAATATACTCCTAACTATCATGATAACGGAAATAGAATATTAGATGAAAATGAAATGAAAAAATGTTTAGAAATATTAAAGAATGGAGGAAACTTAAACGATTTCTTATTAGAAAAATATTTACTATATCTTGATGCGAATAATTTATATGGTTTGGCAATGTCACAAAAGTTACCAACTAAAGATTTTAAATGGGAAGAAAATCCTGAATATTATAAAAATATTCCAGAAGGAAGAGGGTGTTTAGTTGAATGTGATTTAGAGTACCCGAATGATTGTAAATTTAAAACTAGAAACTATCCACTAGCACCAGAAAATATGAAAATAAGTAAAGAAGAATTATCTGATTATCAATTAAATTTATTAGGAGATAAACCATTAGGTAATGAAGAAAAACATTTCTTAACATTATATGATAAAAAGAAATATATTATTCATCATAGTATTCTAAATGCATATATCAAACTTGGATTGAAAGTGACAAAAGTATATAGAACTATTTCTTTTGAAGAATCAGATTGGTTAGCAAAGTATACTAATTTTTATACTGAACAAAAAACTAAAGCAAAATCTGCTTTTGAAAAAGATCTTTTTAAACTGATGAACAATAGTTTCTATGGAAAGACATTAGAAAATATCAGTGGTAGAAGTGAGGTGAAATTATCCATCAACAGAGAAGAAGTAAGAAAATACATAAACAAACCAAATTTTAAAGACTTAATAATATTTAATGATAACTTTGTTGCAATTGAAAATAATGTTACTTCTGTTAAATTTAATAAACCTATTTATTTAGGACAAGCTATATTAGATTACTCAAAACAATTAAGGTATAACTTTTATTATGATGTTATAAATAAATTATGGGAAAAGAATGAACTAACAGCAAGCGATACTGATAGTATATTCTTTTGTATTAAAACTAAAGATATTTACGAAGATATGAAAGAAATAATAGATGAATTAGATACATCAGATTATCCTAAAGATCACCCTTTATATTCAGAAAAAAATAAAAAAGTAATTGGTAAATTTAAAGATGAACTTAATGGGAAAATTATGAATGAAATAGTTTTTTTAAAAAGTAAAGGATATTCTTTTACGTTAACAGATTTAAGTAACCAAAAAGTAGAAGAAGAAAAAAATTAAAAGGAATTGGAAAAACTATTATAAAGAAAGATATTAAATTTGATGATTATAAAGATTGTCTTTTTAATAATAAAACTAAAATGAATAAGATGTATTCTTTAAACTCTAATAAACATGAAATGTATGTTAATGAAATAAATAAAATAAGTATGTCTCCTTTTGATGATAAAAGATATTTATGTGATAATGGAATAGATGCATTACCTTATGGTATTCACTAGACTTAATTTTATTTTCTTATATCAACTTCCATGCAAGAAATCCAGTTAATACAATACCACCAACAACAAATGCAATCTCTCTATTTTTCTGGTCTTCTGACGGAGTGTAAAAATCACTTAATGTAGGCTTTTGTGGTAAAGCTGGTAGTTGACTACCGGTAATATAATTATAATTTTTCATTGCTGTATTAGCATTATCGAATTCATCAGTAGCATGGTGTACCTTTTTCAGTTGCTCATTAATAAAATCTAATCTTTCTGTTCTCTTTTTATTCCATGCGGTTGTTGCTGCTTCTAATTGTTCCATCGCTTTATCGTGTCTTTTTCTCTCTTCATCACTATTGCTACCCATATGCGAAAACAAATAATTACTACCCGAAAATGCTAACGCATTCACCGCTGCTCCACCAATCATCATTGCTACTGCACTTGCCATTTTTAAAAAAATAAAATAAAATCTTTACTTCATAATATCTGCAGGTATAATACCCTGCTTAATTAACATATCTTTTGTTGCCATTGCGAGTAATATATCAATAGATAACATTCCAATATCACCCATATTAAAATCTACTTTTGGTGGTGGTCTTTTCAATAGTTTTCTTCCTAGTTCTGAATACCCAACTGTTAATACAGTTTCCACTCCAGCATGATATAACATGTTTGCTATTTGTTTTCCGTCTATTTGTGTTGCCATTTTTATATATTAAATTTAATTAAAGTGAAAACGCTTAAAAATTCAAATGGGTCAATTTCTTTCTTTTTTTATAACAGGTTGCTGTTGTATCATAGGTTTAACTTGTTTAGACTTATAAATATATATTCCCAATCCAACAACTCCAATTAGACATAAAGGTATATAATTTTTGTATATATTTATACGTTGAACTTCTATTACTTCATCATCATCATCTTTTGTTATCCTCATTGTAGATTTTTGTTCCGAGACTGAGTCTCGTAATTGTATGTTTTTCTTTTCATTGATTCAATTTCTTTTCTTTTTAATTCAGCTTTCATTTTTTTTGCTTCTGCACCTTTTTTACCTGCAGATACTCTTTTTGGATTTTTTGTTTTTTCTTTTTCATTCGATTTTTCTTTTTCATCCGGGATAATAATTTCAACTTTTTCTTTTTCACTCATCATTTTCTATGGTAATATTTTCACTTTTTTTCATCATTAAAATCATCTTTTTTAGAAGAAAAGTCATCTTTTTTAAAAGAAAAGTCAATATGCCTTGCTGTTGTCAACATAGCAGTAAAAGGAGCAAGATACATTCCATATCTATAATACAATTCACAACATGTGCTAGTCAGACCATGATTTATAAATGGATCTTCTTCTAAATCTTGTATTAGTTTTGGTGGATTAATAACATTAAAATATTTTGATATACCCGTGACATATAAATTAATAAAAGAGTTTCCCAATGTCCTAGTCATACTCGCTCCTAATCTAGCTTCATATCTGCAGTATAGTTTGTTTATTTGTTCTGGTGTCATTGTATCAATGTCTGACATTTGTAAGTCTTTACCAAGGTATTGTTTACTTCCTCCACCAGCAACAATGGATGATAATCTTTCACGTTTTTTTTTCATCGTGGTCATTATTTTGATCACTGTTTATATTTTGACCACTTTCTTTAAGTATTTCTTCAGCATCCATTTTTATAAAGAATTTTTTAGTAATAATTAATTTTTACTAAAGCATTACTTATCTTTACTTTATCATTACTTTAGTATTTTAGCATTACTAAACATTACTTTTTATTTGTTTATTTTTAAGCATTGCTTAAGCATTCCTATAACATAACTAAAGCATAACTTAAACATTACTAAAGCATTACTAAAGCATTACTAAAGCATTACTAAAACATTACTAAAGAATTACTAAAGGATTACTTTATCAACAAGCCAATAATCAGTAGGTTGGTCAGTTTTCAAAATTAATTTACGATGCTTAACTTTTGACAAGTCTTCTTTTATTCTCTGTCTATCTTCAAATGTAGGAATAACATCATTTTCTCTCAAACAATTTTCAAAGCTTTCTCTATCTTTTGTGTAGAACATGCATAACCATTTTGTCTGTTCTCTTAAATCTTTCAAAACTGAATTGTATCTTTGCGATATAACCCATACCGATTGTTCAGCGTGTCTCCCAGAGAAAGCCAATTCTGACAGCATGTCTTTTTTCTTCGTTAATTCTTTCGTAGCACTGCAATCATCAATTATGTATAGAGTTGGATAACCAGCATATTTTTTGAAAAATATTTTTATCAATTCTTGTAATTTCTCTTCACCATTGATTAACGGATTTACGATTATAAGATTCTTTGTTTTTGGTTTTTTGACATCACCAATCTACTCACGATTTTTGTATGCCTTGTTCCATTGAATGGTTGGGCAAAGTATAACAATATATTTAATACTCTTTTATATTTATTTTCTAATAAATCTAAAACGAATTCACTTTTTCCACAACCAGTTTGACCACAAATAATTGCACAATGCGGATATTTAGGTAGTTCCATTTTTAATAACTACTTTCTTTAAATCTACCATCTTCAAAATTAATTTGTGAATCTTGTATGTATAATAAACAGATAAACATTTATTGGATCATCTGCTCCTGCTTCTTTCGTTATTTGTATTGTGATACCTTCTGATGCATTTTCAATTCTTCTTCCCGAACCGTGTAGTGAGTTGTCATCCGTTGAAAGTAAATCTAACCATAATGCATAATTGTCAGTCAGATACTTTTCTAATGTTGTATAAGTTAAATATAAATCTTTTACAATCATACTTGTTTCTTTATTTCGTTTTGAATTCAAAGCAAAGAATTTATTTATTTCATCCCACTGTTGATATGCTTTCATTCCTTGACTGTTAAGTTGATTTGGTTTTCCTTCTATTGTCATTTCTACTTTTGTTATTTTAGGATTGTAATAAGTTTCAGTTGATGTTCTGTCTGGGTCTTCAAACAACATCAGAATACCTTTCATACTTCTAGCTGGAACATTAAGATTAATATTCCAAAGAGTATCAGATCTGTTTTTAGTTATTTTCCTGTGTCTAAGTATTCTGTCATATAAAATAACCATTTTACCGTTGACTTGTTGTCTTATTTGTCTTGCAAGTTCTGTGTCAGACACCATATCAAATTCCAAACATATATTTTTGATTGTATAACTTGAAGTAGCATCTGTTGATTTAATTACTTTGTCATAATCATTGAAAGTAAGTTCATATTCAAGTCTGTCACCGAGACCTGCTTGGTAGAATGGCATATGCGTTTCTAATAGTTCAAAATCAAGTGGGATGCAAAATCTGTTTTTGTATGCATTTGCTATAGCCTCGTCTTCTTTGTCTGAGGAAGCATTACTAGCGCCAACTCTGTGTTTCAACCTGTTATCTTTGCCGATACCTTGATAGGCCATATTAGCACGTTCATGTTGAGACTTCCATAAATCAACATAGCAATGGTAAATATCATTATCATCAATGGACATAACTTCATTTCCACTTATTTTGATTGTTGTTTTCTTAATTATTCCTCTTCCTATATTTGGAAATATAGTTGCATTTACATCTTTAGAGTTTAGTTCAATTTCAAATGCTAATTTGACTGTTCCAGGAACAATAACATCATTACTACTTAGATTAGGAAATCTCAATAACAATTGTTGATTTTGGTCAATAGTTGAAGGATTATTGGTTATTACAACACTTTGACGAATTCCTCTCACACCACGTGGTTCTCTTATTCTTCTGTAAGGGTTTAATTTTTCTCCAAAAGCCGACATTTTTAAAGGATATTTTTTAACGAATAAAAATGGCTGAAGGTGGAATGGACTTTGATAATTATGCATTTGATAAAGATGACTATGATGAGGATAATGAATTAATTGGTAGATGAGGATGATGAATTTAATAGAACTATACAAAAACGGAGTGCTCATATTGAGGATATCGGTAATGATTTTGATACAAGAACACAATTAATAGTAGAACAGAAAAAATATGTAGTAAAAGAATATTACAAGTTGATAAAAGAAAAGTATGGGTTAGACCCTGTATATATTGAATATACAAACTTTGAACTTGGTCCTGATAATAAATCACTAATTTTAAGGTTGGTGATAAAGATATTCAAATTACTGCCAAAAAAGATGGTAGTTTTATAAACTTGGGTTCTTTGGCGAGTAGAATTGGTAGTGGTGGAGCAAATGCAATTAGAGACTTATTAAACTTACCCTCTTATAGATCTACAACTAAAACATTATCAGCACAAGCGGTTGAAAATTTGCAAAAGATGAAAGATAATCTATCTAATGTTGATAATATAGAAATGATTGATTTACCTAATGCAGCTGAAACTGCAGTGAAAGTAAGAGAAACATCATTTACTGACGAACAAGAAACACAAACAGATATGACAAAGAGAGAAATGGATGGTTCTTAAAGCGATGACTACTGTAAAAGAAGAGATTGCAAATAAATTAGTTAAGCTACCTGAAACAAATAAAGATATAGAAAAAGAAAAACGTAAATTAGAACAAGCCAAATCAGATAATGATGAATTCCAAATAGAGAGGATAAGTAGTCGAATAAGAGATATGGAGTCTGAAAAAAGTGAAAGACTGGAAGTGATTAATATTAATAGAGATAAATTACGTAGTCAGGTAAATAGAATCAAAGAAACAATAAATAAAGTATTAAAGAAGACACTACATTAGCTGAAAGAATAAAAACTTTATTTAAAGAACAAGGAATTACAATTGTTAGTGTTTTAACTGCTTTTGGAATGATAATTGGTGTTATTGTTGAGACTTTTATTCCTACTACAGGTAGTGGAACTACAACACCATCAAAACCTCCTCCAAAAGATGGTGTAAATGATTGGATAAAAAAAAACAATTAAGTAATCTTGGTAAACTATTAGCCAGTCTTGCAGGAAAAGCAGCAGAAACATTACCTTGTATTATCGGTGCTATTGTTTCTTGGTTATTGTCTACTATGGGAAAAGCAGTTAGTTGGTTAGGAAATAATTTATGGGCTTTAATTATTCTTGTTTCTGGATTTTTATATACTACGGCATTGGGGTTAATTAAACGTTAATGAATTTTCGTTTTATCACCTAATTTTAATTTTTTTATTTTTTTCAAGGTGGGGTAATATATCTTATACCTTATTAATTATTTAGCATTCTTAGAGCATTTCTTAAGCATTACTATAGCATTACTAAAGCATTACTATAGCATTTCTACACTTTTCAATTTGGGGGTATAACGAGATGATATTTTTTTTCCAACCCTGAAATAGTTTTCATTCCGTTATCCCATTATTTTTTTTTTTAGGTGGTGTCAAAATTTTTTTTTTATTTTTTAGGGGGGAAGAGTAATATATCTTATTTTTTCTATATTTCTGTACTTTTCAATTTGGGGGTATAACGGGATGATATTTTTTTTTAGGTGGGGTGGTCTAGACTAGCTCAGTTACTATACTACTTCTGTCCACTCTAGAACATTCTAATTAAGATTGGTGGGAAAGGGATACATCTGCATACTTCCATACATGTTTACATTTAGACACAAAATACAAAACTTGCATCGCTTATCTTAGTCAACAGTCTCCTTAGCATGTACCGCTAAATATATGACAAAATTTATAGGACTTACCTCGATGATATCTCATGACAATATAACCTTGGAATTGTAAAAAACCGGAAGTAAACAATTATATTCAAATATTTCGCGCCAAAAAAGCAACCTTACCGTTATTCTTACGACCGCATATATATTGTTCGGAAATAGACATCGTTCGGCAAATGACGACCCCGCTCTAGTTATTTTTTATAACTAATAATGTTGGATTTTTTGTTGTTATTTTTTGTTTTGCCTTTTTTTGGTCTGTAAGGACATCTCGAGTCACTTCTACATGTACCATAAGAACATTATTTAGTTGTCCCTTTCCTTTTAAAACTAATTTCGATTTTCAACTTCTTTTCCACTTACAATAGTAAAATCTAATTTTGAATACTGTTAAAATATGATAAACAACATCACGAAGGAAAGGCGGCGTTCAATGAACGCAGCCCCCACTCGACCCAGTAACAAGAGCCAGTGGCAAGGAGCCCAGGAGGACCCCAGACAAAAACAGGAAAGAGCACAAGGCAGAGCACGGGCAGGCAAACCACTACATAAGAATAAATAATTAGTAACTGATAAGGAACTAAAAGAAAACAAATGGTTGAATATTAGGCCCATAAAGTCATAAGGCACAGGGGAAGGGGACCTGAGACCCGGGGAAGGGGGGGGGGATAAATATAATAAATAAAAACTAGGGGCAAAGGGGAAGATTCTTACCGTAGACGAGAAAACAAGAGACACAAAAGTGTCATCAAAACAGTATAAAACAACACTGAAATAGTTTTCATTCCGTTATCCCATTATTTTTTTTTTTAGGTGGTGTCAATTTTTTTTTTTTTTTTTTTTAGGGGGGAAGAGTAATATATCTTATTTTTTCTATATTTCTGTACTTTTCAATTTGGGGGTATAACGGGATGATATCTTTTTCTGTACTTTTCAATTTGGGGGTATAACGGGATGATATTTTTTTTTTAGGTGGGGTGGTCTAGACTAGCTCAGTTACTATACTACTTCTGTCCACTCTAGAACATTCTAATTAAGATTGGTGGGAAAGGGATACATCTGCATACTTCCATACATGTTTACATTTAGACACAAAATACAAAACTTGCATCTCTTATTTTAGTCAGCAGTCTCCTTAGCATGTACCGCTAAATATATAACAAAATTTATAGGATTTACCTCGATGATATCTTTTGCTTTTAAAGATGACAGGACAACCTTGGAATTGTAAACAACCGGAAGTAAACAATTATATTCAAATATTTCGCGCCAAAAAATGCAACCTTACCGTTATTCTTACGACTGCATAATATATATTGTTCGGAAATAGACATCGTTCGGCAAATGACGACCCCGCTCTAGTTATTTTTTATAACTAATAATGTTGTTTTTTTGTTGTTATTTTTGTTTTGCCTTTTTTTTGGCCTGTAAGGGCATCTCGAGTCACTTCTACATGTACCATAAGAACATTATTTAGTTGTCCCTTTCCTTTTAAAACTAATTTCGATTTTCAACTTCTTTTCCACTTACAATAGTAAAATCTAATTTTGAATACTGTTAAAATATGATAAACAACATCATGAAGGAAAGGCGGCGTTCAATGAACGCAGCCCCCACTCGACCCAGTAACAAGAGCCAGTGGCAAGGAGCCCAGGAGGACCCCAGACAAAAACAGGAAAGAGCACAAGGCAGAGCACGGGCAGGCAAACCACTACATAAGAATAAATAATTAGTAACTGATAAGGAACTAAAAGAAAACAAATGATTGAATATTAGGCCCATAAAGTCATAAGGCACAGGGGAAGGGGACCTGAGACCCGGGGAAGGGGGGGGGGATAAATATAATAAATAAAAACTAGGGGCAAAGGGGAAGATTCTTACCGTAGACGAGAAAACAAGAGACACAAAAGTGTCATCAAAACAGTATAAAACAACACAGACAAACATCTGAGGAACACCGAGGGGCGCCGCCTTGGAACGGTCAGCAGCATAAATACTGCTGGGGAGTTTAAACCGGTAATGGTGCACCAAACCTCACTCTTAGCCCCACCATGTTCCTATAAACGAGACAGTGTAAATAGAATGAATACCCGCTAAGTGAATCCCCGTTAAATCACAAATAGCTATAGGCAGTAACGTCGCACTGGTATTCAGTTAACGCAAGTGTGAAATCGTAAATACGTCTGTCTGGGTAATATCGAGAGAAAAAATAAGTAAAGCAATTGAAATTACGATAAACTGGAATATACTTTAACCATATACGGTCCCTTCGCTGATGCAGCTTTGTCCAATGCAAAGCAGTGTCCCTTTAAATAGATGGACAACGTGTTTTAAGCTGAATTGGAGACGTCATCATTTTCTGTGCTTTTTAGACTGGTTTCGTATTATGAAGTCTGAAAAAACTACCTCATATAGGAAATCAACCAGATGAGCAGTTCATTATGTGTTTACGGAGATAAGAAAACATTCGTCAAATGAACAAAAATGTAAATAACAATTTTTTTGCAATAAATTGAAAAAAGAAAATAGGTACCAAAATGTTAAGCATAGGCATGTGGATGTTTATATTTACTTTTCAATAAATTCTAATACTCGCAAAATAAATCGTATCATTCCGCAGTACATAAAAGACCCGGCTGCTTTGCAGCCGAATGAAATTAATATAACCTTAATTTTATTAAATTTCGTCCTTTTTTTTCCAAACACAAAAAGAAATTTAGATAAAAGTTATATATTTATTTGCTCATTTTTAGAACATTGCTTCATTTCAAAATTAGGCAATTCTTTATTATAATAAATATTTGATATGCATTATGTAAATATGATTGTAGTATAAATGGAATAAAGTTGTCTTTGTTTTATCAAACAGTTCTGTGTACAATATTCATTTAATCGCGTATATTTAGATCAGTACTCTTTAAAACCTCGCCTGCACTTAAAAGACTTTGTGCGAAAAAGAATGTTTCCAATTGTAATGAATTAAGAAGTAAATCTTTGAGTTGATGATATATATTTTATTTAGTGAACCTTGATTTAATGCTAGAACTGTTTCAGGGCTATTGTGCAAGTTTTTAGTTTACACTTATAAACAACAACAAAAAATAGGTCTTTTAAGCACATTAAATTTGCATGCCAATACACACTTTCCAAACCAGAAAGTTGCAGACCCTCTTAATCAGTCCTATCTATTAACCTTAGAGATATGAATTAAAACTTGAAACACTGGAGATATAGGGTTTTTGAAATGATATGTAGTTTAACTCTATCGTTTGTTTTTATTTAAATGCGTATTCCCTTTCGGAATAATAACCAATATCTGATCAGCTTTTCAATGTTGATAGCTATGGGCGAAAAAAATTGTATTCTGCTTATATCTATCTTTCTCAGCGTTTTTCCATTATATATACATAATTTTTTGTTTGCTGTACATACGTTTGGATATGATTGGGTACTTATAACTTTAAATTAGATATTATCCTTTAAGACAAAGTTAATTTGCTATATTCAGTTGTATTCGCTGCTAATGTCTATCTTTCTCGGCGTTTTTCCATTATATATACATAATTTTTTGTTTGCTGTTCATACGTCTGGATATGATTGGGTACTGATAACTTTAAATTAGATATTATCCTTTAAGACAAAGTTAATTTGCTATATTTAGTTTGCAGGTGTGCTTGAATTTAAGAATGACGATATACTCTGCCTTGCGTCCTGTCCTGTTTTTGTTTGGGGTCCTCCTGGGCTCCTTGCCACTGGTTCCTGTTGCTGAGTCATGTGGGGGTTGCGTTCATTGAACGCTGCCTTTCCTTGTTGGCCTTGTTTGGAATAAACTTTAAGAATCCTTCGTATTTTATCCCAATTCTCTTTTTTTATCAGTTACCTAGAGTTACGTTATGTCGTACTTATACCGGAATGGATTTGTTTAAAATATTAAGTTACGACAACTCGAAATTGTATTAAGTATTAAATTGTCTTAGTTTAGAGTTAAAACTAATAAACATGTTTATTCAATTATTTATGGTCCTTTTAAAGCTTGTATCCTATCATTCATGTAATGAAACAGATAATTATTTCCTGTAGTTTGTTTTCTCATGGCATTTCTATTTTCAAAACTTTTCAAAATTTCTACATTACTTTTTCGTCCTATAAGAAGTTTCATCCTACGCTGATGACTATCTTTGCTTCACAGAGACCACAACACAGCCGAATGCCCACGGATATATATAAAGGGTAAAAACGAAAATTCTGAGCTAAATATTATTCAAAGACTCACTTTATAAAACACGCGTAAAATGTAATTATTTTTTTCTTATGTATCCTAACAAAGCATGTTTCTTTTTTATATTTCTTTAACTCTTGATTTTAACAAAATCATTTTGAACGACCATTTTGTCTGCTTGTTTAAATAGTATTTATCTGTTGCACGACATTACTTTTATTTTTTTAACGCGACGCCTCGAAATATATTGTATTGTGGCCCTTTTCTTTTATAAATTTCGGAAAAATCAGGTTTGAGTTTAAGATGTAGTTTCATCTGACATACTTCAAGCTTAAGACCCGGAAAAAAGTAAATACGGTACAATATGATTACATTTTGCATGACATTGATGGCGTGTCCATTATATTTAACATGTGTGCAGTCTCGTTAAAAGCTGGTTGCTATTTTTTACATCTGATTATTTTGTTGTTTGTGTTTGAATTAAACAGCAGGTACAATTGGTGTCAATTAACGTCGGCACATGTTCTGAAGGCCTGGACCTAAATCTGCTAATAATTATCCAAACAACTATTCTTTTTAACATAAGCATGTTCAATGAAAGGATGTCCAAACACGTTATAAATTATTTTTACGTAAATCGACAGCACATACTGACGCTACAATAGAAGATACATGTTAATGTTGTTTAAAATATCATCTGCCTGCTTAACTGGACATGCGTAGTCGATCTTATTTAACCGTTGATTTTTCGGACGAATTCCATCTGAGATACAAGGAAAAACTGATTATCGGTAGGATTTCCATTGGTCATTCTAATTTTTTTTAACTGAAATCACAGAATCTCATTGGTAATTCTAAAATAAGTAAAAGAATATTTCTGAAACGTATACACGTATAAATTCCTAAATAAACTAAAGGAGTTCCGGAAACAGTTTCTAGTTATTTTTTTTTATATTTAAGACCGTAAACCGTGCTTCATCATATTAAACATTTAACAACAGTATATACTGCTTTTTTAAGTTCTTTAGATATCTAATACACAGCTGATTTAACGTAAGAATTATCTGTGATATACATGTACATAACATTTTATAAGTTTTGTCTTTAACGACGAGACCACCGATATCGCTTGCAATCTCGTTTCATGTCAATGAAAATTTCGAAAGACACAAGATTAAAAGCTACGAACTGATTTGGTATTTTCAGTAGATTGTGTTCCGTTGCTTTTTTAATGAAGAACATATTAATGCGTACATGAATATGTCAGTGTAAGGTTCAATTTCCGAAACAAAACAATATCATCTGGAAACATATCTTATAGTGTTTCCTTGATCAGATGCTATGACAACTGTAGTAAAGGTAATTCTACAAAAGAATTTGAAAAGAATGGTTACTTGGAATCTTTCGGATTTTATGTGTCTTTCGGTATTTGCATTGGTCTTACAGAACCAAGGAGAAATTAATTATTATGTTTAAGTCTAAAAAAGCATTCATCAAAGATTAAACGAAATACATGAGAATAGAAAAGAGCACGAACGGTGGCGTCTTTAATAGAATGAAAATGAGAATTTGCACACATAGCTACTGTCATTATTAAACAAGCGCTGATCTAACATTTCTTCATGTATTCAAAACTTCAAATTGAGCTATGCTAACCTAAGATATATTTGTATTCCTTGTTTAAGGAAGGAAATTTAAAATGTTGCTTAGAACGAATAAAGTTGTTGATTTTATTTTAAGAATTTTCAAAGTTATAATTTTTTTACAGCATTACAGTAATTGAATACACAAAAAGAAAGTATTGTGAATATTTGAAAAACTATTTTTTCTTTGGGGTTTCCTTCCTTTTAGAAGATAATAACACCACATAGCCTCGGTGGTAATTGTAGGGAAATTCGACAATTTGTGCAGTGTTTTGTGTGAACGTTTTCATCTTTAAAGACATTACTTGACTTTCCAACAATAACAAACACGGTGGATTTGAATAATTGTAGATATCATCAATTATGTTTGACGACAATTGAATTAATGCTCAATTACGATATAAGACTTGATACTTTATCAGAGATATTAAACTGTTTACAAATGATGACCTTTGTGTCATTTCATCGACTGGGAAATTTCCTTATCAATACATCCTAATTTAATGTTAATTTGATTAGGGAAGTTCAGCTCAGTTCAGCATATAAGTTGATTTCTGTTGAGAATAAACGAAAGAGTAGCTTTTACGTTGTGTATAAGAACAGATTGTAATGTGTTGAGTTTCCAGTTAACGTCATTATTTTTAAGCTTAGCAATAGCTATATAAAACTTATTATCAATATATTACATTTACAATATTTATAAAAGTGTTATAGTTTTTTCAAAATATGAGAAATTCAATTTTACGATAGATTTTACGTTTAATTTGGTTCTTTGTTTTTTATTGTGCATGAATTATATATATTTATCAAAGTGAACCTCACACTAGGTTAATAAATTCTTGGCAAGTTCACTGAATTTTTGTTGTTGCTACTGTCACAATATATTGGCATCTTTAACACTGATCTCTTACGTTTCTTAGGGTTATAAATCTATTATATTAGGCAAGCCTGGATTATCTTTGTTTTCCCTCCCGCGACCCTTGCCAGTTTGACTAGGGTAGGTAGGTCGATAGAATTTTTTTTATACAAAAAGGTCTTTTTTCTATCAAATTTATAAAGAGTTAAAACAAATTGTAAATGTTTAACATCATGTTTGGAGATTAGAACCATACTTTCAGTTTTATTCAACATACATCCCAGTTTGTATATTTACAATTTAAAAGCATGAGACAGATGTAAAAACATGATTGTCATTGACACCCTCTGCTTCCATGTTTAGTAAAAATAAATCCCCAGGCAATAAAATGTTTTTGGTAGCGGTGATTTTTGCGGGTAGGAAGCAGGAGGGGTAACAAACAATATTTTATTTCAGAATTTCCAAGAGAATATAAACTCTCCAAACGCTGCTACATAGATCATTACCTCAAGGAAGATGCTATTAATAGTTGGTGATTTTGTATTGTAATTTCATGTTTTATTGAATGTTAGCTCTTTAAGATAAGTCTACATTCCCTTAAAAGTGCAATAATTTTTACTTACAGATATTTTTGCATATAATGCATTCCATGTACAACGATAGAAATAACAGAATTAAAGGATTCTACAGTTTACTTTAACTTCCATGATATTGCATTACTACAGCCACTTTCATCTTCACTAGCAATGGCATTGAGTTTATTCGTGTTCTTTCTCACAGAAAGCAATTGTAGTGGGCTAGATATTGCCGCGTAGACTTAGGGAACTACTTTCACGTTATTCAATCTAATTTTACAACAAATAATCAGTATTTGTTCAAATTAATGAAATTATTGAAAAATGTTTTTTACAAAGTATACAATGTTCTAGATATGCACTGTTTGTTAAATTACATTTCCTGTGACACCTACCTTATGATTTTGATTAAAGTTTTCTTTTTGCACATTTGGATCGTTGGTTTACTAGAACAAGAAAGTGATATTAAATATAATATTAAATATATAATAATTGGATTTTTGTCTTCATAAATTCAGCATGTGAAGTAAGACACTCTTCTTAGTAAAGGAACTTCCATATGGTTTGTGACACTTAATTCAACTATTATTAACAAATATGTAGCTTTTGCTTATTTTTAGAGGTTTTGTTTTATTGTTTCTACTGTACGTCAGACTATCATGTAATGTATGTCTATGCCAACGGAAACATTTAACAGCTCTCATATAGTTTCTCGTTACCTTCATATATGCCATAATAGCCACTGGCCTCCAAGACATTAAATAAAAACATAACAAAAAGGAATAAAATTTTAAGTAAACCAAAGCGGCTGATGTTTGCCATGTCGTTACTTCGTTCTGTTGTGGTTTTGGACGAAAGTGAGCGGAAATGAATGTTGCACTTATTCATTATCCCTCATGTACAGACTCAATCAACCGAGTCTGCAATTTCCATGCCATTTTGTTGTGATTAATGCTTTCGAGGCATCACTTTGTTTCCAGAATTTTAAGATATGAATTTTAGCGTTTTGATAGATTGAAATGTACAATAAAATTGCAGCTTGTAGACGTAAATTATCAGAAATTAACTATATATATTTAAAAGAAATCATTATGATGATTTAATCACCATTCATTTGCATTATTTTTATGGTTTCTATGCACAAGTTCTATGACATGTATGAACGTCAACTTGGTTGGTAGTTTGATATTCGAAAAACCAACTACCTACTAGCTGGTAGTTGGTTATTCATATTTATTATTCCCTACTATTTAAAGGCTGTAGCTGATAATTCAATCCACTATTACAGCATGAAATGTTCGAACACATCATACATTTTAAATACAGAATAAAGGACGGGACCTATTGAGGATAATTGTTTAGTTCAGTATAAGATCAGAATATATTTCACCGAGTGAGCACCAAAAGGTATATTTCACGAGTGGCGCAGCCACGAGTGAAATATGAACTTTTGGTGTTCACAAGGTGAAATATATTTCAATCTTACACTAAACTAAACAAATTTTCTTTTTATTACATGCAAAGAAACGTTTTTAAAAGACATTTAACCTAATACTGAATGAAAAGCGCGCCAAATAATAATACAACGTGACGTCATTTGCGACGTCACGTCATTAAGTTGGTACCCAGTACTGTGCACGCTGGTATTTCACTGAAACAACGTAAGGGGCTTAAATTCAACACAGTGAAATTATCAAAGTGGTAATTTCACTGTTTCAAACAGTGATATTACCAGTTTTATATCACTGATATATTTCTATAAACCACCGAAAAGCATGTAATAAAGTTGTTTATTCGCGCGATTTCCAAACTACCTACCAGAATGTAGTGGGTAATCCAAACTTAGCATGTTTACCGCTCAAAACAGAAAGTACTTTTCCAGAATAAATATAACGGATATACAGTAAGAGAGATGTGTTCTTCAATATTGAAACACCCTGTCTTCCTTAGTGCACAAGAAGACTCAGCTGGTTATTCGCGCGAATATCCAACTACCTATTTGAAGATAGTTGGTAATTCGGATATTTTATACTCCTCTGAAATCATAATGTATTTTTATAAAAAGATATGTATTTTCTATGATATGATAACACCTCTTTCACTATAAATCGACCAGGGGACTCGGTTGGTTATTCGCGTGAATCCCCAACTATCATCATTGGAACATTACATTTATTTCTCTAAAACAGATCATATATTGAATTGCGAATTACAAATAACAAGCTAGTAGGTAGTTGGTTATTTGAATATCTAACTACCTACCAAATTGACATTCATACAAGTTCTGAAATCTTCCATACGCTCACATTGAAAAATACAAAAGTGACTTATGAAATATTACATATAGCGTTTAAATTGAAATTTACGGGTATACTAATATAAACATATAATAGTGCATTTTGTAGACGTACATTATCAGAAATTAATAATATTTATGTTTTAAAATAATCATGATTTTTGTGATACATTTATTAACAAAGTTTTTTTTCAAGATTACTAAATAATTCACTTGGTATCTGTCCATCAATTACCCAGTCAACTTTTGATCTCAAAATGTAGCTTTGAAACTTATTTTCTTGTATAATATTCAATTCGTTACGCAACTGTTCGAGTTTTTCATTATTTTGAATAGTTTTCTGATTTTTCTAGCATTTTAATATCTTTTTTTTATCTGTATGTCCCTTTCATTACTTGCTTTTGTCTTATAAGAACCGTAGGATATGGATTTACCTCTTATTTCCATTAATAAAGTTTCTAAAAATAACTGATCGTTTATTACAAATTGCAATTGTATATTCTCGTTCGGAACACTTTAAAATAATAATTATGATGGTTTAATCTCCATTTATTTGCATAATTCTACACACAAAAAGTTCATGCAGAGATCTTTCTTTGGCTCATATTGAAAATAACGAAAGTGACTTTAATATTCATTTTAATGTATTAACTGTTTTATATAATACATCTTTAAATTAAAAAGTGTATCAAATAACATCCAACCATTTGATATGATCGCACTTACAGTATACATTTTAATGAATTAACTGTTTTTATATTTTACATCTTTAAATTAAAAAGTGTATCAAATAATACCCAACCAATTGATATTATTGCACTTACAATCTACATTTTAATAAATGAAATGGCTTTATATTATACATTTTAAAAAGTGTATCAAATTATTTTTACTGTCTGTCTTCTCGCGTACTGTTTGAAAAATTATAACATTTCTAAGAATTATGAATAACTGTAATTTATTCAGAATTTATAACATAAGTAACATTTCGGCAAGGAAAAGGGGGAATCTCATTAAACTACGCGCATTATTATATTATTTATTACCTTGACATTTTTTCTTATTAGGTACAAAGTTAACAAATGTCTGCATGTGTGACTTTTTAGACATGATAACCATTTCAATCCCTAATACCCCGGTCACATATTCACGGAATACGCCCACGGAAGAGCCACGGATTAATTCCGGCATCGTCCGTAGCTACCCGTACTGGTCAGTAGCTCTCCGTATTGTAACCGTAATCAATCGTAGTAGTCCTTGTATATCCGTAGCGATCCTTGACAATTTTTGAACATGCACAAAAATTTGCTACGGAAAAATCAACCGTAGCGTATCCCTACTAGTCCGTATTAATCCGTACTGATACGTACTGGTCCGTACGAAAACCGTACTAGTCCGTACTGATTCGTAGTCCACCAACTTGTCAAGGATTTCCACGGTTTTGTACGGAGAACTACGTATTTGTACGGTTTCCCTACGTATAAGCTACGGTTTTAATACGGATTAATACGGCATTGTCACGGAAAGCCACGATCGTAATACGTTGTACAACGGAGAGGCAAGGATTAGCACGGTCTTTTACGGTTTATTGCGTTGCAACACGAAACGGTACGGAATGGTACGGTCCACCACTGTTTAGTACGGATGAATTAAGTATCATGTACTTTTTCAAGGGTATAAATACTACCTTCTTGTTAAAACAGACATATTTGCGGAAACATTTAATAAATGATAATTGCCATTTACTGGCTGCAACTTTATATTGAAATGGCTCAGAATGCTGAGGCAGTGGTCGAGCTGCTTGATGTAGAAGTAAATTTATATTAATATCGTACTACAATTCATAAGTAATAGAATAACATTTAATGTTACATATTTTACAAACACTGGATCGTGAAATTGGAGTAAATATGTACATACAACGAAGTGTCTCATAAGCCTCGGAGGCTGGCCCTTGAGTGATAATAAGATTAATTAACAAGCTTTTTACATATTTTTAAAACATAAACATCACGATAAATAATGTAATTGTAAGATGAAGAGCAAATCTTAAAATTAAAAGAGAAGCAGTATTGATCAACATTTTTCATTAATAATTACTAGTCCATATCTAATCAGGTAAGAGAAGACAGGCGAGATGGTGGACTAGATATGGGCTTTTACAAAGACCGCTTCATGTTTAGTATGAGGCTCTCATGGTCGAACTTGTTGAGGATCCAGCGTCCTTCAAGAAATTCACTTTAATCGGACGTGATGTGTCTCGGGGTCGGACGCGATTAGGCCGAGTCCTCTCCGCCAAAATCATTGAACTCTGCAATTCGTTTTCTAGGTGTTCTTTTCTTTTGAGGCATTTTGAAAATGAGCAAGCAAGAGGTTGTGGACGGGTGTATTAGGTCCGTATAGATCCGTGGAAATTCGTTCTTCTCCGTATTAATACGTTCTTCTCCGTATCAGACCGTACTTATTCGTACTAACCCGTGCTTATACCGTAGCAGACCGTAGTGTATCCGTAGTGCGTCCGTCCTGATTCGTGTCGCTCCGTATCAAACCGTGTCGGTCCGTAACAATCCGTGTCTCTCCGGGGGCTTTTGGTGGTAAATCCGTCGGACTCCGTACTCACACCGTTGTGTGTCCGTACTGGAACCGTAGCAGACTACGAAATTTCACATTTCCGTAGTAATCCGTGAACGATTAGACCGTAGCTCTTCCGTGGCATTATCCGTGAATATGTGACCGGGGCATAAAGGAAATCGTCTACCGGCATAGAAAAATTCTTGTGACGAAATGCTGGTTGGAAAATGTTTTGAAAAAGAATATTAATATAGTTCTGATTTTCAAAAGATATTGATAAAGTTTTGTTAGATTTACTTGAATATTATCAGTTGTCACTCTTTCTTTAAAATGAAATACATGTACCTTGTTATTTAAGAGGCAGTCATAGCCAAAGCAATCAACGAAAATGTTGTCCTCCTTTTGTGTATTCTCAAAGATTTAGGTATCACAGTTATTTGCTGAAAGTATGGATGAAAAATTGTTCACTAATTGGTCTCTTGCGTGGATTATAGGTTAAAATGTGTTCCATTTTGATTAGAAAACACAGTTTATAAATATCAAAACTACAAAACATACCTCAATTCATATTGTAGTACAAGAAATAATTTAATCAGTCATAAATCAATAAAGTAATCCTCTTATTATCTTATCTTCATTTCAATATTTCATAGCTGTTAATGAGACTACTAAGTTGGCCAGCACGTCAATCTCACAGTTTTTAAGGCCCATAAATCCCTAGAGATACTGTTATTGTTTTAAAAAATCTTTTAAAGCAATATTATCGGTATTTTGTTCATGTTTCTAAAAAGTAACCAATTGGAAATTACCCAAAACATCTTATGCTTTTATGATGTTTTGCACTTTGTACAGTAATGTTAAGTTATAAAGTAACAAATAAGAAAACGCAATACATGTTCGTTTATCAACCTAGCACAATTAATAATGACAAAATAATTGAATTAGATATACGAAAAATAATTTAATTTATCTCATTATGCATAACTATTGATGATTTCTACACACAGATACTGAAATCATCATATCATTGTATTATTTTAATACATTTGTTTTCACTCCATAATAGTTTCAAAACATGTGACTTTAAATGTTGTTTTGGTGACAATAGGAAAGCGCAGTCTTATTTTTTATATTAAGATACAGATATATAGAAAGAACATAATTATGTTTCAACAAATTGTAAAAGGTGAAATCACTACCGAGCACTAAGATTGAAAGGCGTCCGTCTGATTTAATGAGACTGTTCATGTAAGTTTATGAAAATTGCATCTTTTTTCACCCAATGTCACCGGCTTTAGCAATATCTGTAAATTTTTACATAAGCTTTATTACTATAGTCAAGATTTTAATCACATAAAGTTTAAAAGTTGATGTAGTAAAACTATATGTCCGGTATTTAAGGATAGGAAAATAAAACAACACACGTGAATTTTATGTATTGTGTCCGGTATTTCAATTATGTATAAGTATATAAGTATGTGAAACGCTTTCTGCTTTTACACGCACGAACCAATCGATAAAGATCTGTCATGCTGTTATTCCTTTTTGTTAATGAATTGAATCAAATTAAGAACGGTTCTGTGCACTATTAGATATTAAGTAGCATATGCAAAGTCAGCATGATAATAATGGTTGAGTCAATTATCACACAGTTAAATATTTTGAATGTTCCTTTAATAAGAAGAGTTGCGTGCTCCACATGCTTAGCACGAATGGAATTTACGTACAATGAAGAAATACAAGGCCACACATTAAACTGTGCTTATAATTGATATCACTTTTAAGACTTGTACTTGTGTTGTATTATTTAATGCAAAGCAGTAAAATAAAATCATTTAAACCGATAGTTTGTACGGAGAACATACAATTTCATTTTTCGCAGCCAAAATAAAGATGTGTTATGTGATAAGATTCGCATAACATCTGAACATCATATAATTGTTGTTATAGATGAAAAGAAGTTCTTTAAAATTCAGAGACAAACATGAAGATTTATCGAAATTTACCCGGACAACTAATGGTTGCAAAGAAGGTGCAGCCGTCTTTAAAAATCATTTTAAATCTAGACTTGGTTTAAACTAGACTTAGTTTACCTGATAATGTGTCTATATTTACTGCTTAAGCAAACGCCATTGATGTAGCAGTGCCATACATTTAAAGCCGAATGGTATTTTTTAAACTTGTATTTTTCCAGATTCATTCTCCCTGCTGTTATTAAGTAAGAATTAAGTCTGATAATGTAATGATTAAGAACCTCTTTTAACGATTTCATAATACAACAAATGTATTTTGAAAACAAAGTTAGTCATAATATGTTGGAAGTCACCTAAGAATACGAGGAGATAAAAACGTAGATGTTTTGGCCAAAGAATCCCGAAATTCTAAACCAGTTGATTTATCGTTACCGAATAGTGATTTAAAAGTCTCAATAAATAAACTTATTTCATCAGAGTGTAAATCAAATTCGGACAAAACTGTTTTGAACAATCTTCATGACATCAACCCTTGTCTTAATAAATCACCATCCCTATCGCCCTAAACCGTCATGATCAAGTTGTAGAATTGGACATACATAATTACATCTGCTTACCTTTTAAGAGGAGACGATGCTCCATTTCTATAGCCTGAAAAGAATAGTTTTCTGTCAAGCATTTCCTTCTTAAATGCCACGATCTTGCACATTTTCATGATAGCTTTTTTAAAAGGTGACAAGCAATACTGGTATAGCTTACAAAGGTAAAATGGCAAATTGTGTTACTGGCAGAAACCTTTGATGCATTATTTTACTTAAAAATGTTCATGTGTTTGAGCAAGCTCTTACGATTCAATTGTCTCAGATTAACGCTAAACCTCTATTCAATTGATGTTCTTGTCTAAAGTATTCGTTAATATTTAAAACACTTACTTCATAAATTACGATAATTCAAATGCATATTTTTGCTTGACAAATAAGTGCAATTATAGTACAGTTTCTACATAGTCAAAAGTGTTAAAACATGCAATCATACGACAAGCAGAATTGAACGGAATTCCACGAATGAAATTAACATTAATTAAGCAACTACTGATAAGTGCGTTTTTTTTCAGTTGACAAGATCACACTTTGGCCATCATTTGTACACAGTTAAATATCTCTTACAAGTAAAAAATTGCTGGGAAATGCAGCAATGTGATTGTCACGGCGAAAAAAAAGAAAAAATACAAAAAAAAAAAAAAAACAGTTATAAGTATAATGTTAAGGTATCTCCAAATAGCATTGAGTTTAATTGACAGGTTAACTTGTTAAGAAGGTTTTTAAGTATTGTAATGTAACTTGATACAAGAGCCGTTCATATGTAGTAGAGCAGAATAATTTATCATTCTTGTGTACTGCATACCTCTTGAGTGAGATCTATCCACATATGAAGTTTCATGTTGATATCTCAAAGGCTTTTGTAGTTATGCTCTGGACGAAATTAAGTATGAAAAGTTACAAAGGGCAATACCTGAAAAATAATGCACGGTAGGTGTGTGCCGCACTCCTCCTCAATTAGATTTATCCACCTATGAAGTTTCACGTTAATACCTCTAACACTGTTTGAGATAAGCTCCGGACAGAAAGTTTGAAAAAAAACAAAGGGCAATAACTCAAAAATTATGAAGGGTATCATTCTTGCGCACAACATTCCTCCTCAATAAGATCAATCCTCCAATGAAGTTTCATGTTGACATCTCAAAGACCTTTTGAGTTATGCTCCACTCAGGTGAAAAATTAAGTATGAAAAAGTACAAAGGGCAATTACTCAAGTACTATGAAGGATAGAGTCATCACTCTTTTGCACTGCACACCTCCTGAGTGAGATCTATCTACCTATGAAGTTTCATGTTGATATTTTAATGGCTTTTGTAGTTATGAAGTTGTAACCTCTAACAATTTTTTGAAATAAGCTGCGGACAAAAAGTATGAAAAATAACAGAGGGCCTATAACTCAAAAATTATAATGGGTAAAAGTTACCATTTTGTGCACAACATTCCTCCTTAATAAGATTTATCCACCTATGAAGTTCATGTTGACATTTCACAGGCCTTTTTAGAAATATGCTCCACTCAGGTGAAAAATTTAGTATGAAAAAATAACAAAGGGCAATAACTCAAAAATATGAAGGGTAGAGTTATCACCTCCTGAGTAAGAATCTATCCACCTATGATTGGTTCATGTTATATCTCAAAGGCCTATGTAGTTATACTCTGGGACAAAAATTTAAGTATGAAAAATAACAAAGGGCAATAACTGAAAAACAATGCACGGTAGGTTATCATTCTTGCGTGCTGCAATCCTCCTCAATGAGATCTATCCACCTATGAAGTTTCAAGTTATTCCCTCTTACACTTTTGAGATAAGCTCCGGACAAAAAAGTATGAAAAATAACAAATGTCAATAACCCTCAAAAATTATAAAGGGTAGAGTTAACATTCTTGTGCACAACATTCCTCCTTAATAAGATATATCCACCTATGAAGTTTCATATTGACATTTCAAAAGCTTTTTTTAGAGATATGCTCCACTCAGGTGAAAAAATTTAGTATGAAAAATAAAAAAAGGGCAATAATCAAAAAATTATGAAGGGTAGAGTTATCACCCTTATGCACTGAACACCTCCTGAGTGAGATCTATCTATATATGAAGTTTCATGTTGATATCTCAAAGGCTTTTGTAGTTCATACTCTGGACAAAAAATTTTGTATGAAAAATAACAAAGGCAATAACTGAAAAATAATGCACGCTCGGCCGTTATCACTCTTGTGTGCAGCACTCCTCATCAATAGCTCTATCCACCTATGAAGTTTCAAGGTGTTACCTCTAACACTTTTTGAGATATGCTCCACTCAGGTGAAAAATTTAGTATGAAAAAATAACAAAGGGCAATAACTCCAAAAAATACATTTTATGAAGGGTAGAGTTATCACCTCCTGAGTAAGATCTACCTCTAACACTTTTTGAGATATGCTCCGGACAAAAAGTATGAAAAATAACAAATGTCAATAAACTAAAAATTATAATCCAGTACAGTTATCATTCTTTCGCACAACATTCCTCCTCAATAAGATCAATCCACCGATGAGTTCATGTTGACATCTCAAAATTTTTTTTAGTTATGCTCCACTCAGTGGAAAATAAAGTATGCCAAAATTACAAAGGGCAATTACTCAAAAACTATGAAGGGGGGTTTAGAGTTATCACTTTTTTGCCCACTGCACACCTCCTTAGTGAGATCTATCCATCTTAAAGGCTTTTTGAGTTATGCTCTGGACAAAAATTGAGTTTGAAAAATAACAAAGGGCAATAACTGAAAAATTATGTAGGGTAGAATCATCATTGTTGTGCACTTGCACTTCTCCTAAATATGATTTATCCACCTATGAAGTTTCAGGTGATACCTCAAATACAAAAAAAAAAATTTTAAGATATGGTCCTGACTAAAATGAGGACGGAAGGAACAGACTGAAGGAAGGACAGGCGGACGGACGAGACTAATTTTATATCCCCCAACCGCCTTTTCGCGGGGGATAATTAAACGTTTTCCAGCTTATAGCTAAAGGAAACTTCAGAATTTTCTCACAATAATGAGACATGAATTCTGAATGAAATTCAGAAGACTTTGTGTAAAAGACTGATTTACGGACCAAATTAAGTTATTCCCTGAGATCTGGAGACCGCAGGGTATTGGTACGCGTTTAACTTTTGAGGCATGGAGGAGCACGTGACCTGTTTTCGGTACATGGAGGAGCATGTGATCTGTAAACCGTACACGATTGGTTAATTGACCTTTTCGAAAACCTGGCTAAATACCGTTTGTCGGTACGTTACGGAATTACCTCTAGGGAATTAGTCAGAATTACACCTAATTAAGAACAAAAAACTATTACGCGCGATATTTTAATTTTTCTATAATATTTAACCGTTTAAGGTGGAAAAACGTGAATGATGTATTTTGAAAATTATTCATTGTTTCTTAAATATATATATATCTCAAATTTTTACAAACAATAAATTGTTTATACTGAAAATCTACAAAAATTAAGATATTCGTTGTGGCTATCTGCCATAATAAATATATACAGTAGATATTTTCTGCGTAAACTTGTGTGTTTACTTTTTTTTTTGCTTGGAATTATTCATAAAAAATGGTAGGCCTATTTAATCATTTTTCTTCAAAAAGCAAATAATTGTTTTTATGTTCGACCTTCTCCGGTCATCAACGGTCACCAGTTTCCAAAGACATTCTTCTATATTGATCGATTATTGTCAACTATATTCCTGAAACAAACGTTTATTTATTCCCCTCTCCCAATAGTTAAATGAAATATCTTTATATCATTAAAAATGTTCCCCGCAGGAAACCATTTTACTTGTTGTACAACCTGGTATGGTAAATGCTTACTGTGAAACGCATATGGAAAACGAAGTCTCATTTTAGGGAAAAAATGTTTTATTGCGCAAGAAAATGAAATTATTCAAAAAAGACAACAAGAAAAGCATTGATGCAAAGCATCAAAGGGCGACGCCAAAAGAATTTGACCTAAATACTTAACAAAAGATGTGTACTTTATAGCTGTACCATTTCATGTGACCTGGAGGCTAGGCCCAGTTTAAGTTGAAACTTAAACCAAAAAGAATAGACACTGTCTTGCCAAGATGCAAAGACAATTTATAGTCAATTAACCAATCTTAAGATTTATTTTACCAGATACAAGGATACCTGAGTCATCATCATATATAATCACATGCACGAGTATCGAACCTGGGAAGAAAATCTTATCATATTTTTTCTTCCCAGGTCTGATATACTTGTACCTGTGCATATAATAAAGCTTAGTATTGCTTAGGGTTGCAGACATGTCATTGACATATTTTAGACATAAAAGAGGACCTAAAATGAACATCAGGGGGACACCATAGGTACTCAGAGCAGAAGTAGAAGGAGTACCAGCCACATCAACCAGCTGCTATCAGAGATAAAACTTGAACCATGTAAGAATGTCGTTACATATGGCAGATGCTTGAAGTTCCATTAAGAAGAAGAAAAAGAACTTCTTCATGTGCAATATCCCTTACGAAAAAAAACTCCTGTTTTACAACTGTAAGACGACTGAAAAACACCTGTTTTTGTACAAATACAGGTCTTAGGGACCTGTGTTTTCTGAATTTGACATTTTCACTAAGAAATACAGGTGTATTTTAACAATTTTACAGGTGTATTTTTGAGACAAGACCTGTGTTTTAGATGTACACATGTACGTAATTCTGATACTTAGAAAATATTGAGCGTATATTTTGTGCTGAAAATAATCTAAGTCCAAAACTACAACTGTATTTTCAATGATAAAGATGTACAATACACACTTAGAAAATCTTTTAGAGAAATTGTTCTTAATGAAATACTTTAATACCTTTGATGCAATTGTACAGACTGCATGCACATTATGTACACTTAGGATTTAATTTTTAACATTATGTAAGCAACTTTGAACTAAGAGTGCTATCTAAATTTGAATATACATGTACATTCATGTATATGATTATTTAGTTTTAAAATATATGAGATAAGTCACATAGGCCTGTCCTTGTTGTTCTTTTAAGTATAAAAAGAACAACAAAAACTACAACAACAACAAACTGGTACATGTTCTTATTCAAAACTCCAAATTTGCAGACAATTATGAGTTATTCTTCACTCTGTAAAGTTAATTGTTATGAAATAAACTCATACATTAAGCTCTCTCAATCTAGTTTGTAATATAAATGACCTGTTAAGTAGGATAAATAAATAAACACTGCCTCTACTACTCTACAATGATTTTAAACAACTGACCGATTTTTCACCATGCACTGACCAATCTGATAATAGTAACCACCTGTTTTCCCACCATAAATTCTGCTACAGTCCAGACTCTTCCATTTGATTTTTTCTGGGGGGAAACAACTTTATAGATTTTAAATGAAGTCTGGTTAGAAGCCGACATTGCAAAGTTATCTTTAAAAACTTATTATGAATTTGAAATTCTACATTACACTTTTTTTTCTCATATGTCTATATGATTGTGAAAGTAAAATGATGGGTGCTTTGATTGTGGAATATCCCTGTTTAACATTATGCATGATGAATCAGTCCAGTTCTACAGTTGTAAAATTTGAAATCTGAGGTATTTGTGGAAATAGTGCTCATGTATCTCAAAGGATCTTATTGATAATTAAGAAATTGTGGAGTTGTAAGCAATTTTCTAGGCAATATTTTGTATAAAATGTTTGGGTGTAAATTCTTTAACTTTTCAAAGAAAAAAATCAAGGCTACAGTCTTGTTAAAATGACAATATTCTGGATTATGGGATATGCTGGTTGCAAATGAAATTTGAACCTTGGACAAGAAGATGAAAACCAGAATTATAAAAAAAAATCAGGTAATAACTTTTGGATACATTTATGCAAAAAACAAATATTATTTCAGGTCTACTAGCAATTATTTTTATCAACTTTATTCTGAAAAAAAAATAATATTTTACATTCTATTTACCCAGTTAGAAAATAATTGTTTTAATGTAAATTTTGTAACCAATAGCATTTAATTAGATACTACAATATTGACTGTTAACTGCTTTATATTTTTGAATACAGTCTTGAAGAGATGATATTAAATACATTTATACTTAACTTCTAATTAATAGGTCATAATTTATTTCCATATCTTTTATAATGAACTATGAATTTTGTTCTTAAAGGTCACAGTACACCCCCCAGAGACGTTTCCACATGAAACAAAGCAAAGGACTAAAACAGACATGGTAAAACAAAATTATAGTTGAAATAATTAGAATAGTTTTGACAGAAATTCATGGTTAAACAAAATAAGTCTCTTTAAAAGTTGCACCTTAATTATTAAAGTTAAGTTACCTTTACAACTAATAGAAACAGCTCAGTAAATATTTTTTATCAAGCAATGCATTAAGTAGGAAAATTAATACATGTATTCATTAATTGTCAAAACATAATTATATAGGTTGAAGTTACATGTAATTGGTACGTACTTAAAAAAATGAATTGGTCAGGCACTGAATATGTGCATTGATGACATTAGTACAAAATGCAAGCATTGAAAGTATGATTATCATTTTGTATTCATTTAATGATAAACTATTGATGCTTTATTTGATTCAGGTGAAGCTGCTTTAAACAGGATCTTAAATCACAATGACATGGACCAGTTAAGAAGAGAAAACACTTGCAAAGGCTTTATTCCAAGTACCTATATACGTAGACATTAATTTGGCAAATACTGGCAATACATTTTTACAAGAAAAAATACTTTATTAGCATTTTGTGAATTTTTCTTCAAATGAGAGGTTGCCTGCAGTGTTATTCATGACTTGGATTTTATTGATGCAGTATCAGTAGTGTAAGACTGTAACAGAATGAAATAAAATATAGTAATCCATTTAAGACAAAGTGAAAATTTGTTATATTTATCCCCATCTTTAGTGATAGTGATTCTAGTTCAGTGATATTTCCGCTCACCTTAGCACAGAGTGCCATTGTGAACTATTGTGATTGTATAATGTCTGCTATTTGTACCTTAATCTTGTAAAAAAATATTTTCTCCTCAACCATTTCTTATTTTTCAAAATTGAGTAGCAACAAATGCACAAAATTTCTGACCAAAGTGTATTTATCCCAATGAAAAAGATATTTGCACCAAACATGCCAAATATGTCCGTATTTATGTGTGGTTTTCATCCCTTAAACAATAAGGGCACCTGTATTTTATTTTTGACCTGTAAAATTTTACACCTGTATTTTTGAGCTGAAAAAATTATACACCTGTATTTTTAGACCTGTAAAATTTTACACCTGTATTTTAAACAGCTGTAAAACAGTACAACTGTATTTTCGACCCGTATAAAAAAACGGTTAATTTACATATTTCGTTCATAGTACAGGTGTAAAACAGGTGTATTTTTGAAAAAACAGGTGTAATTTGCTATATGTTAATCAAACCTGAAGAAAAATACAGCTGTAATTTTTAACAGAAAAACAGGTGTATTTTAGGCAAAATTACAGGAGTAAAATTTCGTACAGGATAGTGTGATCAACTGTATCAAATACTTTTGTAGATCTAACAGTATCATGCAATACTGCCTTTGTCCATTTCAAATTAAATGCACTTTATTAAATGAATAAAACATGTGCCAGTCGCAAACCCACTTCTTAACCCTAACTGAAACTGCCTGACCATGACTCGAACACATGACTTTCAGAAGACCAACTGAGCTATCTGGCCGGCTACACATTTTCTCTTAAATAATGAAACAGTTCTAAACCACAACATATTTCTCCACTATATTGATTAATGTCCTTGAATTTCTGATGTTAACAGAGCATAGTGAATTAAACTCATGGATATATTCAGTCACAGGATGATAAAAACTTTCAGCTTCACCATAACTCAAACCTGTGACCCACAGAATAATGTACTGAGCTATCTGGGCCACTTACACATTTTCTCCCCTAAATAGTGAACAGTTCTAAACCATGACAGATATTTAGATTTTCAAATTAACAGATAAATAATTCTTAATTAATAAATAAGAAAAAAAAAAACCCTTACATACTCATATAGTCTTAATTAAGATAACAATTTATATACCATTGTATAATTATTTTTACTAAAAAGGGCTTAGACAGTTATTGGTTGTGCCATTATTTATAACAGGTCAATTTAAAAGTGAACATAACTGTGCTAATTCATGTACAATATCTATTTTTTTGTACAGATAAAAAACTAACCTTTTTTCTATGATAAGAAATTTTATAAAGACTGATTTGTATTTTGCATCATTGAGGGCACCGGGCGAAAACATGAAAATTATGCAACCAACGAACCACTTTGTGGTAGATTGTATTTTCATGTTTTCATCTGGCGCCTGGTTACTTTTTGTACTTTGTTGGTTTTCATGTGGCACTTTAAATCACCCACTATAAATTTAGTGTACAAATTTATTCAAGGGCAAGTAACAATCTACTCTATGAAAAGTATGTTGTCGGGTTGACTCAGGAGACCTGGAGATTGAGACCGGTGTCCCTCCATTACAAATAGATAAGGCAGAAGCTGTCCATTTCAAACTACGCACATGTTAGAAAAAAAATAGAATGTAACTTTTCAGAATATGATTTGTTTTGAGACTTTATCAATTATATTGCTAGATCCAAGATTCAGGACATTTTCAATCAATGCATGTATTATCATTTATAACTTTAAATGAAAGTCTCATCCCTTTAATAATAATGACATAACTGTAACTCTTTAAATTCAGAAATATTATAAATCTCATCATATCAATATACTAAGATATACATGTATGCACATAACATTAATAATTCCCAGTTTCTATTAAATAAATATGAAATCCTAACATTAACATTGGTACTAATGGATGGAATTCAAAATCTAGTAGAAAGAAAACTATAATATATAAACTCTGTTATAGATACTATTATTAGCCAGCTAACACTGGGTATAAACATCTTTAACCTGTAGACTGATCATGTATTATCATTTATAAATTTAAATGCAAGTCTATTCCATCATAACTGTAAGTCTTTAAATACAGAAATACACATTATATCCATATACTATGATACACTTGTATGAACATTACATAAATAATTCTCAGGTTCCATTAAAAATAAATATAACATCCTATTAACATTGGTGTTTGGGTGGAATTCATAATCTTGTAGAAAGAAAACTATAATGTACATGATATTGTATAGTATAAAAGTATAAAAAAAAATCTCAATAAAAATTATATAATAAAGATTAAGTTGTGTGAGTTTCTAAACATTAAATGCATATCTCTTACAGTAACAAATACTGTCCCTCATTAGACTTTACTATAAAACTAACTGTATATAATTATATCAAGTGTTTAAAATGAGCACCCATACGTATAGCTTAAATATTCTACCTTTTCATTTTTACCAAAGGTTATTTTATGAGCAATTTACATACAAACACATAGAAAATAATAATTTCACATATTGATTAGAATATTCCTCTAGCAGAATACCTATAGTAAATGTGCTAAATGAACCAACTAGAAAAATCTGGTCTAAGGTATATAAAGCCAGTAAAAAAATATATATCAATATTCACTCATCATGGCCTCTATGCTTTTGATTAATACCTTACAACTGGTAAATTTATGAAACAAAAATAGTAAGTAATACCTAACTTCAACCTAAGATAGACAGAAAGAACAGATAATTTACTAAACATGAGTTACTTCCCCTTAAAATAGAGAAAACCTGAAACCCAAAAGAACACCCCAAACATCAAAATTAAGAAATGTTGCAGGCTCAGTTTTATTAAGCCATGCAAATTCATGGTAAAGTATTCATAAAAAAAATAGATGGCCATGTTACAGCAGTTTTTGCAGAAAATCGGATAGCTTTTCAATATCCGGATACTGGTACACCTTGTAAAACAACCATTCTGTGCAACAGATAAAACGTAATATATAAAATTAATAGGATAATCGTTTATATAACAGTCCATTACCTATCCTTATACTAATTGGCAGATGAACTTTCTTTTTGTAGGAAAATTTTGAAAATATATAAATGAATGAACGAATGGATGCATGTACGGCATCAATGTAGACCACAACGATATTCGAAATCCGGGGTTTTAGTATTCAAACTTCTCAAGTGTGTCGAAAGGATTTGCGAAATTGTGTAAATATATCACGCTGATATTTCGCGTGTTGATAAAAAAAAATGTAATGTATATGATTTGAAAGGAAAATGTTTCTATGTAAGTTTTCACGGAAATGGGCTGTACAATGATTGCGTAAAAAGCCAATAAAATGTCGGCTGTAGAAATCGAAAGGAATTTTGTCACGTGACTTTTGCCCATGCTACCGAAAACTACCCATCACAATATCAGGGCGTTGAGACGCCGTGAAATAAAGTATCATGTCTCACATAGTAATTGAGCATTAATTCAATTGTTGCAAACCGAAAAAGATGATCCCTAAAATTATGCAAATGCAAAGTGTTTGATGGTCGGAAATATAAGACGAAAACTATCATACATGACACTGCACAGTATATAGTCAAATTACTCTACATTAATCACCAAGGAATTTTATTTTAAACCTTGGAAACCCCATAGAAAAACACAATTATTATACTTCTTTAATACACCAACACTGAATCTTATCAATTACCAAAATGTTGTGGTTTTTCTTGAATGTAAATTCTTCTTTTTTATAAAGACTAGCACTTTATTTGCCCTTAACAAAATGTTTATCCTGAGATATTTGTTTAGAAACTCTGGCCGATTTCTCCTTAGTTATTTTTATACAGTAAAGCAGGGCGTAGATATCATTCCTAAAATTCGTCTGTATCTGTTAATGTTCATATCTGACCGTATTTACACGTTGTTATTTCCTGAAAAAAAGGTAAGTTTCCCTTTGCTCGAGTACGCATGTTCAGCTAGGCAGTTAGATAAATGTTTAATAATGTTTAGCTGTCTCTCACGTTGCATCGTTTGTAAATGTTACATTTATGTATTAATAACGTGAACGTATATCTATTTAATGAAAATGGTTAAATTGTATATTTCTTCAGAAAAAGAATGATGGTTTTGCACCATCATGAGTAGAGTAAGATCCTAGCAAACCCGTGCTGATGCTAATTGACACAAATTGTCCCTGCTGTTAATTCGAATAAAAACAACAAAATAAGCAGTTATAAAACGGCAATCGACTTTTACGACTCGTCGCACGTGTTAAATATTATGGACACGCCATCAATTCATGCAAATTATATTTATGCCATAAAATCGTTTTTCAACTGGTTTCTGGCCACATAGCTGTGAAGTATTTAAAGCGTATAAAGCTATATCTAATTTAAAAAAAATAAAATGTATAAATGAAATAGTATTGTTTCATAATCTTAAGGTCATTTGCCTCTATTTTTATATAACACGTGTGAATATTGTACATAAACGTTAACAGATTTTCAAACAATAATTTTTGCAACAGATCATATAAAATGTTAATATATAGATTCTGTTTCATTAATTTACAAGCACGGCATATCGTGAAGATTGAGAAAATTATAGTGAAAGAACAGATATTCTTAAAAGGCAGACAAAGTAGTCTTTTCATAATGATTATGTTGAAATTAAGCATAACGTAAAATAAGAAAACAACACGTTTATTTAGATAAATTAGGAAACCATTGAAAAGAAACGTCTCATGTGTGTGTTTTATATAGATATATAATAGGAATATTGAACCTTTTATTTTTCCATTTTTGATACTAGAGGGTCGCCGTTTGGGTTATACTTTCTGTGAAGTCAAGAAGCAAAGTCATAAGTTCAATGTTCTGATAGGACTTTTGTTGAATGAAAATACTATTCAAAAACAGAAAAATTAAACAACGGGAATGGACGTCAAAGTCTTGTTACATCAATGAAATGATATCATAAGCTTTAAGAATAAAAACATAACTTCTTTGTATAAATTGATGGAATTAGACTTGATTATAAAATAAAGCACGTTTGTACATTTTTAGTTTTAAACACCTGTCTAAGCTCAACATTTCCAACATTTTCTAAGATATGCGCAACTTTATTATTTTGGTTGCTTTTACAAAACATATTTAACTGATATTACATGACAGTATGTTTGTAAAGCCACTTACAAAGAAAACAATTTCTTTCATAAATGTGAATACATGCTATATACATGAAAATATCAGTGAGGAGACATGTAACCAGTGTAAATTGTGTTCTTCTTAGATACTTGTACCCAGCAAAAATGTTATAGCAAATTAGTTAAACAAAGTTTTTACATCGGTCTATTGAGAAATCTGCATAAATCATAAATATATTGATAGTTACTATTGATATACAGATACTAGAAACACTTAAATAGGATTTGTACATCATGTCATATAAAACAGTATTGCTGTGTAGATTTCAACATTTTTGTTTATTAAAAAATTATTTCAAAATGATTCAAATTAATTTTGATTTCGTTTTAATCACAATTAACTTGTTAAAATTTCTGTTTAATATCTGCTGCAAGAATAAGGAGATCTTTAAATCATCTTTAATTTGCTATAATACTCGTAAATATATGTAAAAAATAGATAACTACAGAATCCCTAAAGAAAGCCCAACACGGCAAAATTGAAAATGTTGCAGGCTCGGTTTGATTGAGCCCGTTCATGGACGGTATTGGAAAGTGCAAGTTACCGTCCACGCCCCATAGCACCGGCTTAAGCAGAATTCAACATTGAAACATGAAATAGTAAAATTTTTAAATTAGAAACATCCGCAGATGTGTTCATACGGCGGTGACCATGGAACCTTCAATGTGACACTTCCGTGCCATTCCATGAAAAGCGGCGTATGGTCCCCAAGTAATAAAAAGCGTGTGCCCTAAACGAGAAAACAATGGGCGGAACTAAATAAAATGGAATTTAGAAAGGGGATCAGAGGTTATGAAGCCTGCGTATCACAGATAGACGTCAAAAGACAAATTTAAAAAGCAGGCAACATATCCTAAGGGTGATTCAACATTATTCAAGTAGGAATATTGGAACCACCCAACTAGAAAATGCCGAAAAGTTGAAACTAAAAATACCACAAGCACAACAATAATGTCGTGCTGAACGATCTTCAAGGATCGAAAATATAACATCATTGATTAAATGTACGGGGAGACTTTTTACAGCCGCCACACGGCACAAATAACACGGATGTGATCAATAATAGATAACTACAGAATCCCTAAAGAAAGCCCAACACGGCAAAATTGAAAATGTTGCAGGCTCGGTTTGATTGAGCCCGTTCATGGACGGTATTGGAAAGTGCAAGTTACCGTCCACACCCCCTAGCACCGGCTTACTTAAGCAGAATTCCACATTTAAACATGAAATAGTAAAATTTTGAATTTAGAAACATCCGCAGATGTGTTCATACGGCGGTGATCATGGAACCTTCAATGTGACACTTCAGTGCCATTCCATGAAAAGCGGCGTATGGTCCCCAAGTAATATAAAGCGTGTGCCCTAAACGAGAAAACAATGGGCGGAACTAAATAAAATGGAATTTAGAAAGGGGATCAGAGGTTATGAAGCCTGCGTATCACAGATAAGACGTCAAAAGACAAATTTAAAAAGCAGGCAAAATATCCTAAGGATAAACCATTAATGTTCAAGTGAGAAGATCCTTCAGTAATATAGTTACAATTGGGAAAAGTAAAACGTCTATTGATCTGTAACAAGTAATTGACACTGTACAGATAGGTGTGACATGTTTACGTAATATCAGGCATTTGAAGATACTATTATGTTATTAGAATGCAGGTCATCACTAGTTATTAAAGAGTTAACAAGTTGTATTTGCATAAAGTAGACAGCAATAATAATCCTTGTCAAAATTGAATTATCTTAATATGCAAGACCTGATAGTATGATCGAGAAAATAATGAACAAGACTTCTAAATATAATTCAATTTATTCCAATAACAAGATTATGACTGTTGCATCATATTTATTCTTCCTGTCCGCATAAATTTGCATATCATAATATCGTCACAAGTTTAGCCGGTTGTTTTCAATAAATGATATTACTGTATAAAGTTCTTTAATATTAAAATACAGATGTATATTGCAAGACCTTGCTTTTCAACAAATGCGTAGCACTAAGAAAAAAAATTTGGAAGTTGTAATCTTGGTTGCATCTTTCTTTTAGCAATGTCAACAAAATTTAATATTAAGAAGAAAAATAATCGAAATCTCTAAAGAGAACGTCAATGTTGAAAATGTTGCAAATAGGGCTTTGATTGACCATATTCATGGACGGAGTGATAACTGCAAACTACCGTCTGTACCGTCGTAGTACCGGCTTAGCAGAATTCAACATCCAGAGTGTTAAATATAAACATTTAAGTTCTAAAACTACCCTACGTTAACTCATTTTTGCAGGCACCATAAAATTGTGTGATGTGATAGAACTCCTACTTAAATACTGTACAATCACCCTTAGAATATGTGATATGTTGAATATTGGGTCAGTTCTGAACCGCATGGATGGTAATTTTGCATTTTCTAGTACTGTCCATGAACAGGCTCAATCAAACCGCGCCTGCAATATTTTTATTTTTGTCGTTTTGGGCGTTCTTTAGGGATTCCGATTTTCTCTATTGTAATTCTTCTTAATAACACAGTTGTAATGATTAGATACTCGTCCGATTGAAGAAGGAACTCTTTTCACGTCTATATTACTTTATATGTCATTACTTCTGGCTTCTTTAACATATTTTTATATAAAGAAGGCACCACTGCTTTGATATCTTACTGCATCTTGTATTGATTCAAATTCAGAGCAAAAATGTTATAATCGAAAACAGATAGGGTAATGTAAATTTTACAAACAATGCTTTATTGACAAACAGTACTTAATTAGCAACAACAGTCTTAAACAAAAGGTATGAAAATGTTTTTATAGGCTTAAGTTTAGTCTTTACACTTTACTTATTACGGGTATTTATGATTTCCTATTTTAGAATTTATTATTACAAAGTAAATGACATTGCTAGTATAGATGAAAGTACATGCAGCTATACAATATTATGTAAGTTAAACGAAATTGTAGAATCCATTTATTTGTTTCGTTATTCACGTGGTTACATATTTACTAGTATATTTAATAGAAAACAATTAGAATCAGCTTTTCATCACTTTTTTCCTAGATAGTTTCAGACATTTGTTTTTCAATTATAAGCAAATTTCGACGTCCATGTTTTAGTAGTAGTTTTTAGTTCCATGCCCTCTATTATCAATTTTGTCTTAATTTCATTCACCATGTTATGTTTGGAGGAATGTGTTTTTTGCATATGTAATAAGGTTGCTGTTTTCTTTGTAAAAAATATTTATATTTTTGTTTTCATTTTGGACCTATACAATTTACAAAGTTACTAAGTAACAAGTGATCATTACTAATAACATTTTTTTTCATTTTAATTAAATGCATTCCTTAAAAAGGACTTCCACTTTAGCAGTGTAATAAATGACATGACTTTTCAAACAGGTAAAACCAGGTTCATGGAAAATTAGTTAACTTTAAAAAAGATTATTTTTTTACAATTTGTTAAAATTTAAACCCCTTTAACCATCAAATTTTTTGAAACATTTTTAAATTGAACATATCTCTTTGTTTGGCCAGATTTTTATATTTTCTTTGCCCTTTAAACCCCAAGCATGCAGCATGACTAATATTGACAAAAAGAAAAAGAAAACTATTGCAGTTACCTGAACCGGTATTCGAACCCCAAACCTTTCACGTCCTAAGCGAGCATGCAATCACTGAAATATAATTATTAGGACGAAGCCAGTAGAAAACCAAATGATACTAAATTTAGAATTGTAATTGTTAAACAAGGGCGGTGACTGGGTCTTAGTTACCAGTTTTGTTCATTGTTTTATTTGTCAGACCAATGAGTGGCATCTCGGTAATTTTGTTCACATACATTTGGTATGTCCTGCAAATAAATAAACGTATAATTTGAGGTCAAATACTAAAACTACATGCTCATAAAAAGTGCAGGAATTCTCGATAATAACATAAGTAGTGTTAATATATTTTTTTTTCTAAATTACTATTATTATGTCTCTAATTCTTTGTATTTAAAGAAGTTACGCTTGATATATAGCAAACCTATGAGAAGACCTCGATTACTGTGAATATAACTGTAAATAAGGCAATGAATAGTAACAGTTATAATTTTTGGTACACAGATGGGACATCATAGAATGCCTCCCAAGTTGGTATTTGGCTTCAGACCACTAATTTTGCACATTGTTATGATTTCTTATTCATTTCTTTTTACCTTTTGTTTTCAAATGGTTACTCCTGAATGAGACAATTGGTTATAATATTTCTTCTATAATTCATAAATGTTATATAATCATATACAGAGTTAATTCAAATTTGGCTATTGTTTTATACATATTTAATTCCCTTTGTTGTGTCTGTATTTGTTTTCAAAGATGATCGTTAACACATTGTTATACTCTATAAATAATGCAATTAATTGTAATAATATTGAGAAATGAAACATAGTTAAATATAGGTCATCACGTGTTCAAAGTTTGCTTCAGATAATAACATTTCTGTTTTGAAAAGTTAAGGTAGCGATTCGGGGTATGAATTACTATAAGTGATAGCTTTAGTTCCTTCAAAATCGGTCGGAACACAATAATTAAGCATTCGACAATGCAAACAATAACAGGCTGATGCTATATGTCCGTTGAAATAAATTTCTTTAGTTAGCACCTTTCCCTATTGACAAAATGGCACATCGGACATTATTTGAAAACATCAAATATCTGTGATATAGTACCAAACCTTACGCAGGAATTGAGCTTTAATTTTCGCAAGCCATAATTGATAAAATCTTCAATTATACAAATTCAACGTGCTTGTTGGTGCTGAAAATTTGAGCTATGTCATCCAAGATGAAAATTTGACACACGTCACTCTACATTAACCATCTTTAATCAAATAGATGGTTGTTTTTTTTAATTTTTACTCAATGAGTAAATTGCTATTACTTACAGATATTTTTAATACTTTTTAACTTAATATATACATGTATACCGATTGAGTTTTTTATATTAAACATTTGAAAATTCAATGCCTAAAAGCTTTTAATTCACTAAAGCTTTTATCAAGTACGAATTGGGGATCAAATTCTTCCACATAACTATAATTATACAGAAGTCTTATCCGATCAAAATGAGATTATAGTTTTGTAGTCTGCAAGAAAATCATATCTTCAAATGCTAGATACCATACATCACCAGGGTTTACGTTTAGCTTTAGGTGCTTTTCGCACCTCACCTGTAGAAAGTCTATATGCGGAAGCTGGGGAACCGTCGCTTCATCTTTGTCGAAAAAAGCTATCACTTCGATATGTAACTAGAATTTCATCTAATAGCAAAAATCCAGCAAAAAATATTATTTTCAAACCAAGTTATATTGAAAAATTTGTTGACAAACCAAAGGAAGTTAAACCATTAGGCCTTCGTTTAAAAGATAATTTAGATAAACTTTAAATTAATCCAGACAATATCCTTAAAAATGACGATGAGGATGTTCCACCTTGGACTTATAATTCCCCGAAAATAAATATTAACCTTTCAAATATATAAAAGTCATCAATTTCACCTGAACATTTCAAAGAGAAGTTTCTAGCAATTAAAGAAGAAAATGAAGATTTTATACATATTTATACGGACGGTTCAAAAGAAGGTTGCAAAGTAGGTGCGGCTGTGTTTGGAAATAATTTTACTTCTAGTATGAGGTTACCAGATAATGCATCAATATTTACTGCTGAAGCAAAAGCTATAGATTTAGCATTGTCATACATAGTACAGCATACCCATGATAAATTTGCGATATTTTCTGACTCGCTTCATTAAAAATAAAAAATCTGACAATATCATGATAAGGAAACTTCTTTTACGATTTTATGATATACTTAAAACAAAATCTGTTAAATTATATTGGATTCCAAGTCATGTAGGTATACGAGGAAATGAAAAAGTAGATGCTTTAGCTAAATAATCATTCAATTTTCAAAAAACTGACTTATTGTTACCTGCTTGTGAGTTAAGACCGGCTATAAGTAAACTCGTATCATCTGAATGGAAAGCAAATTGGGACAATGCAGTTTTTAATAAACTTCACGATAAAAACCCATTTCTTGATGTGCCACCATCTCTATCTCTGTCAAACCGCCATGCTTCGATGCCGAATTGGACACACTAAAATAACCTACTCTTATCTCCTAAGGTATGACAATGCTACCCTTTCTGTGTAGCTTGTAATGAAAAATTTTGCTGTTAAGCATTTTCTTCTTGAATGTCATGATTATTGTGTAAATTTACTCAAAGAACTCTTTTATACAATTCCATCCAAAAAAATAATTGATTATTTGAAAGAGATAAACTTGTATTCTAGGATCTAATTGACTCATTTTTAATTGTCATTTACACAGTTTTACATAACATTTTAAACCTACTATAGCATTCGGCACGATATGGCCAGTTATGTGTTTATGTGCCGTTAAAATCCAAACAAACAAAAAATATCGGTTAAAATGTTTTAGCTCTATTACAAACCAGTTACACAATTCGGTTATTCCGAGGAAAATTTTCGACTAATTACAGATATACTATATACGTAATTTTTGATAGATGGCCGCATCCTTGGTTTATTTGACATTAAAATTTTTTGATAAGGTCCACCAGTTTTTCAGCTTTAAGCGAAAATAATGAACCCGAAATAGTTTAGGAATCTATATTTAGATACGAAAGTTGTGCTCAAAATATCTATTTATTAATTGTCATATAAATAACGTATATAACTTTTTGTAAATTCTTTCCCGAAAACAAACAGAATTAAGGGTTCTCGAGTTCGCAAGTTTAGCTTTACGGATAGATATAAGTTTAACAATCACAGTATTTCACTGCCGTTGCATCTTCTGCAAGTGTTACCGATTTTATGTATAAATAACGTTCTTTGGTATTCATTTAATGATAATTGTTTTTGTATAAAATTTCTTAAAACGAATGATGATTTGGACAATCATGAGCAGGTGAGGATCCTTGCAAACACGTACTGATGTAAATTGACAATTGTAATTGTACCAATCTGTTTAATTCAAATACCAACAATAACATAAGCAGATGTAAAAATAACAATCAACGTTTACGAAATTTCACACACGTTTAATATCATGGACACGCCATCAATTTAATAGAAAATATGATCATACCATAGCAAAATTGTATTTCCATTGTTTTCCGGTTTCGAAGCTTGAAGTTTTTCAGATTTAACTCATACCTGACCTTTCCAAAACTTTTATTTGGGAAGAGAAGTTGAGAAGCGCCACTTTACAACAACAACTCACATTTGATTTATTTAGTGATAAGTAAGAAAGTATAATGTTTGTAAATAAGTTTTGAAAATTTGAAAGAACGCATTTATTAAATGAATGAAATGATATGATAAGCTATAAGAAATAACATTAATGATTGAATAAATTCAGTAAATTAACTTTGAATATAGCTTAGACAAGTGATACTTTATACAACTTTTAATTTTAGTAACCTGTCCCAAAATCCCCAAATTTTAAAAAATTTCCCATACATCATGATCAGTTAAAAAATTTTTTGTTGCTACACGAAAAATATGTTTAAAAAATCAAAAAAAACCCTTTTTAAAAAGAAAATTTTACAAAAAAGTTTTAATTTAAATTTTCATGTGTTTAAATTAAAAAACCAGTGAATAGAAAAAAGGAAAATGTGTAAAAATTTTTAAAAGAATGATTTTTTTGGGTTTTAAAATACTTTTTGGGCAATTAACCCCAGAAAAAAGTCATAAAAGTTTTTTGAAACGAAAATTTGAGTGAAAAATTGGTTTTTGAATATTTGAATTAGTTTTATTGATATAGGCTATTGATATGGAAAAAATTTGGGGAAAATTTAAAAGAAATTGGGAAAATTTGTGTATAAGACTTTATTTAAACGGATTCCCTTTCAAACGTTAAATTTTGGGTTTCTGTTTCGCCTTCCTTTGTTGGCCGTTTCTTTTATATAACACTCTAATCTATTGACGACAGATTTTCATAATAACTGAATAACTGAAAAGCCGTTTCTTGTATTTTTGCCATAAATATACTTTTATTATTTATTTATATTTTATTTATTTATTTATTTATTTATTTATTTATTAACTTATCTATCTATTTTTTTGAAACTGTACAAAGCCGCTTTGACATAAAAACTCTGACGTAAGTTAACTTTGCATTAAGAACAAGATGGTTATAATTAAAAAAGAAATAAGATTATTTACTCTCCAGGTTAAAATTGTGCTTAGACTCACGACATAGCGTGACTTGGGAAACAAAATAAAACACTCTGAATAAACAGTTCATTAAGTTTATTCAGTATATCCATGAACATTCTAAAATATGATAAACAAGACCAACAAGGAAAGGCGGCGTTCAATGAACGCAACCCCCATATTATTTTAAGATAATGTGATTATTCTGCAACAACACATGCACACCAAAAATAGAAGTTAAATTTGTCGTTTATGAAAATATGTAGTTAAATGCTCCAAACAGTATATATACTTTGTACAACAAACAAAATATTTACATAATGACAGCACAGTGAGATTCTTCTCCTTTATTAAACTATGCCATATACTCATACATGTATATGACTTTGCATTGAAATGTTGAAAACGAAATAGTTTAATTACATTTACAGAAAAATAAAAATATATAAAGCCTGAATATTCAGGAAATAATTACTTTTAAAATAACAAACATCATAACGTTAAATGTAACAAGCTTAAAACTATATGACAGTATTAGAAATACTTATGTCTTAATGTCTTTTTATACTCAAAAAGGACGGTAGATGAAACATAATGTGCATGTGCTTTCAGTTCGTATTCTTTGTTTGAAATAGTTGAGGTTCTCTTTCATGTTCAAAACTCTACACATGCTTAAATGGAATATAAGAATTTTATATCGAAAAGAATCAAACATGAAAGATTGTTTGGCGAATTTCTCTCTGTTATGTTAGCCTTATATTTGTTTTAACAACAATTCAATTCTACCACGTAAAGGACAATATCGTTTCATGAAGCGGATTTCGTTTCTAAAGGTGCCATCGACACATTGTACTCAATACAAAATACAAAAATTGACTTTTACATTATTATGAAAACTTCCGTTATTTGACAATAATATGTTTAAGCCGTCTGCTTGACGTACTAAAAAAATAAACTGAGCATTTTATAATAACACTGTGTCTGATTTGTCACTGAGGGAATAGACTTTAATTCATTTACAGGTTTTCAGACATATCATAACTCATTAAAAGTAAAAAAGTACTTGTACCTAGCTTATGAAGGCTTAGTTTTATAACTAATATAATTTTCTGTATAATCCTCACATTTTGAATAATGACTACATGGATACAAAACTTGATATATGGTCTTTGTTTCAGCGACATAGCATGCATATGAAATCAGGTTTGGTAATGACGCAAGTTCTGGAAACAATCAAGAAAATATCAGAGTTACATCGTAGTTAGTACAAGTCATCGTCAACTTCCCCCAAAACTGAGTATTCATATATTCAAATATAATTTTATTAAAGAAATATCCACATATATGTTGATATGGTAGTGATAATAAAAGCTCCCTTTGTTACATGTCCGTATCGTTCTATTAAAGCTGCATATGAACTCCACATAAAACAATGTATGTGCACGACACGAGAAAACAATTAGGAATTTATAAAAGTGATCTGCGTTGTTAGGATAGCAAGTAGAAATAACGTCAGCAGTTTCTTTGTTTGTTTGTTGTTGTTTTTTTGTTCTTTTCATAAAACAATTTGTTGTGTTGTTGCTTTTAAATCAATAATATATCTAACGTTTTAAAACTACAAATCCTGTTAAATGATAATGAGTATATTCCTGCATTACTGATTCTGCAGAGAGCGGTGGTCACTATGAAATCATTTCTACATGAATGTAATAAAATTCAGAAAAGACCTCTCAAGAGTAAAGGAAATAAAAAACCCTAAATTTACATTGTCACACTAAGTATGCATGAAAATAAAAGCTTTAAATATCTTTCCCAGAAGTACCGCCTTAAGCGCTATGCAATCACAAACACTAAAGGCATTATAACTAAAGTTCCTAACGGACTGAATGAATTATAACAACACAGGGATGTTCTTATTTCCCTTACTTAAGTCATTTTCAATACAGAGCTGTTTTGCTCTAATGTTTTATCTGTATAGTTGGAAATTGTGCACCTGAGGCAAAATATTTGTGACACATCAAACCACTAACATTCTAAGCTGCCCCCTAAGTATTCATGTAATGTAATGCAGATGCTTCATTAATTGCGAAAGAGAATATAAAACATTTTATAAATGTACGTGCATCTACAAGTTAACTAAGTACATTATTTTTAAGCAGGATTGTCATAGCCTAAAAATCATTGACTTAAACGGTTTGAACGTCTATACTTACAGAATGATCATGGCAGTTAATGAAATGGTCTTACAATATCAATCATTATATTCTTCATTACTGTATTTCAATAAAGTATACCCAAAACAAATGTTTCTAATTCATTAGGTGGGAAAAACACACACTTATAAAAAATGATACTCCATTAAATATTTCTGAACAGTTCTTTTGAATAACTATTTGCAATACCCCTGTGATTAAAATATCAAAAAGAAAAAAAAACTACATCATACAAATATTTCTCAATTGTTGTAATACATCTGGCGATGTATTTAAAGAGGTGCGCTGATGTAAAGTTAATTGAAATTTTTTTATAGATCAACTGAACAGAACTATGTGCAAATTTCATAAGAAATAAACCTTAAAGTAAATCTAAACTCGATTTTTTTGTGCGATTCACATAGCCTGGATTGAGTTAAAAAGCGTTTAAACGCTTTTCAATTTTGAGTCAGTCTGGCACAATAAAATGATAGGTTTGGAAAAACAGAATGAGCGATGAATTTTGTACACAAGTTATTGGTCCAGGCCTACACCAAATTGTATGTAAATCTTGAAAAATTGTTTTCAGTCCTGTTATGTCAAAAACTTCAGTGAAGTCACCTTATTGTTTGGAAAAACTGCAGACTAATTTGATAATATATTTATTTTGTTTGTGTATCAAATAATAATTCTTATGGTAAAGGTTTTGGAAGTTGACATCAATGCATACAAATTGTGGTGGTGTGAAATTCAAGTATGTAACGATGAAATTCTGTCTGTATTTTATCTCATTAGTTTCGTCACTTCGGCTATTTATAAACGTTACTCACCTTCACACATATGGTGTTTAGATAAAAGTAAAGACAGGAAATATCAAAACAATTTATATACAACGAAAATTGCATATAATTCATTTTTTTGCGTAGAATAGTGTCATATGAAAACACTCAATTATTATATCAGCTGATTTTGGTTAAATGTATTCAAAAATTTAGAAATTAATTTGAAATGGCTTTTAACATACAAAGATCATCATGGAAAGATGACTTCCAGAAGGTAAGACCACCAAATATTAAATCTATAGTTACTATAATAAAGTTTGATGAGACAGTTATTTGAATAACCTGAAGTTATCGTTTTAAATAATCAAACAGTACGCTTCATTATACGAATACGAATACGAAATTTTATTCAGCATTAAACATGTTCAAACAATGTTTATAGCCTATACAAATTCTATTGTAAAGTGGGAACAAAAAACGTAGAAGAAAAGAAAAGCAAACAACAAAAAAGATTTTTACATAATAAATTATACAGTTAATGAAATGTTCATAATCTCCATAACAGTAGCATACATCCATGCAAAACAAAGCTGGAACCTGAAACCTGTCGTATTATAATTTATGTACTGTTTCATAATTCAATATTCCGATTTGAAAGAAAGTCATGGTTGATAATGTGGTTATACTAAGCTAACTGTTCAATTTCTATTCTGACAAATGTAATTAATTTGTTTAGAAATATATTGATAATTTTATTCTGATATTTCAGTATTTTATATTGCTAACGTGCAATATTTGAAAAGTTTGACCTGCCTTTTATTGCGTATATTTATAAACAAAATCATGCTGATGTGATAACACATTTTAATGGGAATATTAATTAACAAAATCACGCTAATGTGCTAACAACTTTTAATGCGAATATTTATTAACAAAATCATGCTAATTTGCAAACAATAAATTTCATCTCTTTTTGCTTTGTCAAACTATTATCTTATTTTTGGTCATTCTGTGAAGTAAAGTAAAGGTATTTAGAAAGGAAGCTTTGAAAGTATAAAACATCTTTTCAGAGTTATAACAATACCGTTTACTGTTAAGTAAGTTGAAACAAGAATCAAGCACGCAATTTCTTTGTAAAAAAAGCACTATATGTCAAACAACTCCAACTATTTAATATATATTTCATTGATACTTAGGATACATAAACATATCAAATAAAACGTACTTTATGAACACCTTTGAAAACGTTTTAAAATGTTTTATAATGAAAGGCCTTCGTTTCTTTGTTTGGTGAAAATTAAATTATACTGATCTTGACATTACATGTATACATGTGTACCTTTCATAAGCTATGACATTTATCATAACATGTTTCTTGCCATATCGTGTTACATAAGAAAGACATGGCTTTAATCAACATATGGAAAAGGCCATAAAATACAAAACAATAAATTGACAATCAAATTCTCATTTTACATTAAAACCACATGCATCTTTTAATAGAGGGATTATCAATTCTATGAGTTTTCATCCAAAAGTAATAGTTCTGTAAAGTAATAATTGATTTGTAAAAACACGTATCTTTTCAAGATCTTGAGAGCAGACGTAAATAAATATGAAGCTGAATACAAACATTTTTATAGTTAAAAACGAAAGACATTTATTAACTTTAATGAAAACGATTTCGTTACAATAATGAAAAATGACTAATTATTTCTCAGTTAGGTTCGTTTGATTTGTTTAAAATGAATATGGTTTGAAAGCAATCACTTTGCAAATTTCATAACATACTAGAGGCATCGAGCGTAGTTTGTTGTTTAGTTAGCCTTCAATGTATTGTTGTGTCGTGTTGGGTGCCCTTTTGTGGTTTCTATATTTCATCTACCTAGTTTATAAAAGTAGCTGATCTGTTCACTACAATTGAAACACACTTTGACACGATTTGTTCAACGGAAACTTCACAGAAATTTTTAATTCAGTTGTTATATCATTCACCTTTAGAACTGACATATGTAACTTTCAGACAATAAGCTGGTGGATAGTTGCTCCTAATAATTTGATTGAAAATTAACATTGCAAACACATTTATTTAGTTATTTCCTTTCAAGTTATTATAATACCATTCCTTTGCAATTGAGATCTATACAACTGGAAAATGTTAAGCACACCCGGCATTTTGCCTCAATTTTGACATGACCACAACTGATGAGGCTATCATGCGGACACAGGTCGGTTACACGCGTTATTAAAAATTTGGCTAAATAATGTCATTTAAGGTTACGTAATTATCAACATTTTCAAAACTATCCATCAGTAACAACATACTTATAAACACTTACATTTTGTGTAAAAAAAACAAAACATTTGCTTATGCTTCAATAGTTTGTTTAAGAATAAACTAAACTCATAAATTTACTGGATTATGATTACTCAATTGGTATCGCTACTTATCAAGTTACTATTTCTTAGATCAATTAAGTCGTCTTTTCACGACAGTGCTTTCAATCACAACAAATTTGAATTTACGGGGTGTGCTTAACTTATTTCCATGTGTATATATCATCTTTGCGACATAGTGCGATTGTGTTATTTAATTCATTTAAATCAAGAAAGAGGATACAAGGACAAAAACAATAAGGTGATGAAAACTGCAGGCTTAGTCTTCGTGAAGGATACCACAACAGTCATTGAACAGCTCTTGTTTAACATCTTTTCGTAACAATGTAGTTGAAATCGTTTAGAAATTAATGAGTCGTCGGTCGCCAAAATTTAATTCACTTTGTAACAAATGAACAGAATTTATCATACCTGATTTGAGAATGTCTTTAAATATGTTTGTTTCATAAATTTCCTAAAGAGTTCTTTCTCGCAAAGTATTACATTATCTATTTTATCTTTTTAAAGAAATTTGAAAGAAATATTCAAAATACACCAGCAAAAGATGAAAATACTTCAAATACAAAAGCTTTTCACTTTTACAAGGACACGTCCATATATCAATTTTGTATGAACAGATGTAGGAAGTCAGTCGACTGGCTTCATTTGAAGTGTAACTTACAGGAACTTAACCTCTAATATTACAGAAGGGACCAGAAATGCGCATTAACATTGTCAGATTAGTTTACAATAGTAAACTTTGAGATATATGATGGAAGTTCGTGATTAATTTGATGAAGGTAGTCAACTGTCAATGATTCGTTACTTCACAAGTTCCCTTTATTCTACAAGCGGTACCCTGAGAAAGTACATTTTGACATACACTATTTTTGATTGTCTCATTAGAACCATAAATGTAACATATATATTTTCAAGGTATTCTTTCATTTTTGAGTCGAAATAATCAGCCTCAAGAATATGTTATATGTGCTTTAGTCTTTTTATATCAAAGTTGAGCTCCTTTGAGTGCGTACTTAACTATTTGTAATATGACATATAAATTACGTATTTGATATTATGTACTTACAATATATATACATTTATATAATTAAATGTTTTCTATAGCATCCATCCTAAAATTTGAATGAATCGAATAACTTCAACAGTTTATTTCTCGTAACCGGTTTTAGTAGAACTATTTAAGAAGTCAACAAGTATTTGATTTTAGAAGAAAACAGAATATAATACAAACATCTCATTAAACTACTTGTATTTAAATAACATGTTTTTCCTTCACATTTCCTTTCTTTCAAATTAGGTATAATAATTATAACAGTGTGAAAGTATGATTTTTTAGACATAATAACAATTTTAACTCCTGAAGGAAATCGTCTACCAGCATCGATAAATACTTGTTACGATATGGTGGTTGGCAAAAACTTTGAAAAAGGAGAAACATGAATAGTTTTGATTTTACAGAAGATGGACACAGATATGTTATATCAGATCACATATAACAACTGTTTAAGATATATCAATAACGAGTAACTGAATTTATCAGTAGTTCCTTATTCTTTAATTTGAATAGAAAATGCTTTGTTACTTGAAATAAGATTTTGAGAAAGCAATCAACAAACACGTTGTCGTCAATTTGTGTATTCTTAAATATACTTTGCTCATCTTTTTGTAAAATATTTTATCACAAATTTTTTTATTAAAATCTATACAATTCTTACAGAATATGTCAAATAAAAGAATCAATAAATTATGTATTGGAAGCTACGTTCCCTATTACAGGTCAAGTAAAATTGGTCATTTCTTAAAAAAAACTGCCAGTTTTTGTAATGGCACTATATATTCATATTGTAACCACCTAAAGTGTGTGGAATTTTAAACAATCATATCTACTTTGCGTGAAGTTAAAACATGTTTATTTTATATTTTCAAAGAGACTGTGTAACAATTATAATTTTTTTCAAATATGAAATTTAAGCAGTCATTGTTGCTATTTGTTGCAGTCTTGATAAATAACTTATTCACTAATTTGTTTCTTGTTTGGATTTAAGTTACTAGTGTGTTGTATTCCTAATCTTAAAGAGTTAAAGTGACTGACAGTTATTTTTTTACACTGATATAGTATTTTGTATGGAATTGAAACTACTACTTTGTTTACATTTTGCTACTTTTATGAAAAATAATTGTACATTCAGCGCTAATTTCTTAAGGTAAAAAACTGCTAATATGCTCTAACACCATTATTTAAACGTTATAAAACTAATGTTTTCCCTTTCTAAAGAATGTAATATTTACTCATATATCTCTGAGGCATAGTGTGTAGTCAAAATACTACTTTTTCTATTTTGCTACTTTTTATATTTTGCTACTTTTATGATATGCAGTGCTAATTTCCCACGGTAAATAGCAATTAATATGCTCTTAAACATTTATTTAAAAATTCTAAAACTATTTTTTTCTTTTCTAAAGAAAGAAATATTGATTCGTCTTTCAGGCATAATGTGCCTTTAAAATATTATAATTGAATGTTCGGGCGAATATGGGAGAAATGTTACGGTTTGAAAGGAAATCGCGATATTTCAGTTGATCACTCTAAGCTTGCTAGAACTGAACATGATTAGCAATTGCCCATACTGTAGAGCACGGCTAGCCTGAACATCTGTGACGTTTGACCAGGCTCTATATTCTGTTGATAAATTTTAAAGTTTCATCGTGCTATATTAGACGGTTCAAAATTGGAAGCTCAACAAGTATATTTAAGACACTCAACATGTTAATGGTCAAGTTTATTTGCCGAGTTACTTATATCTTACTTGCTACAAAATTTACCATTAGGCACATTTTATTGAAAGTACTCCAACCGTGTTATTTTTTAACACACTGAAACGGTACTAAATGAAACAAATGTTTTGGAGAAACAAATCGTGATAGCTGATTAATCTGTCAATTAAGACATTTTCATTTACTTATCGGACAAAACTTACCTTTGATTTTGTTTGATCAGATCAAAAGTGTTGATGTTTTTATATATTTAAATGCTTCTACTGGAAGAATCCAATATCTAAATTTAATTAGATTAACGATTTTTCAGATGATAAAATAGAAACAAGAGGGCCATGATGGCCCTGAGTCGCTCACCAGAAACAACTGCTTTTCAGTGTTGGAATGTCAATATATTCTAATATTAAATTTGAGCATAGAATATGTTTAAACAATAATTTGAATAAATGTCATGACCTGGGGCATTAAGCTTGAGCTTAAACGGGGCTAATCAAATTAATATCAGCAAACTTGATAAAAGACTTCCTAAGAATGCTACAAAGTTTGGTGATCATCTATCAATTATTTCAGTAGGAAATGATTTCCCCTAAAAGGAGCCAATCAAATTAATATAAGCAAACTTAATAAAAGAGTACACAAGAATGCTACTGACAAAGTTTGATGATCATCCATCAATTGGTTCTGAAGTAGAAGATGTTTAAAGATTTTTCTATTTTAGCTTTAGCGGCCCCTAAAAGGGGCCAATCAAATTAATGTAAGCAAACTTGATAAAAGATTACCCAAAAATGCTACAGACAAAGTTTGGTGATCATCCATTAATTAGTTCTGAAGGAGAAGATGTTTAAATGTTTTTCTATTTTTTTAATTTTAGCGGCCCCTAAAAGTGGCTAATCAAATAAATATGAGCAAGCTTGATAAAAGACTACCCAATAATGCTACAGACAAAGTTTGGTGATCATCCATCAATTAGTTCCTTAGAAATGGACATTTAAAGGTATTTCTATTTTTAGCTTAAGCGGCCCCTAAAAGGGGCTAATCAAATTAATATTAACAAACTTGATAAAAGACTACCCAAGAATGCTACAGACAAAGTTTGGTGATCATCCATTCATTACTTCTCTAGAAATAGACATTTAAGAGTATTTCTATTTTTAGCTTTAGTGGCCCCTAAAAGGGGTTAATCAAATTAATATGAGCAAACTTGATAAAAGGCTCTCCAAGAATGCTACAGACAAAGTCTGGTGATCATCCATCAATTAGTTCTGTAGGAGAAGATGTTTTAAAGTTTTTTCTATTTTTAGCCCTAAAGACCCCTAAAAGGGCCTATCAAAATAATATTAGCAAACTTGATAAAAGATTACCAAATAATGCTACAGACAAAGTTTGGTGACCATCCATCAATTAGTTCTCTAGAAATAGACATTTAACAGTATTTCTATTTTTAGCTTTAGCGGCCCCTTAAAAGGGCCAATCAAATTTATATGAGCAAACTTGATAAAAGGCTCTCCAAGAATGCTTCAGACCAAGTTTGGTGATCATCCATCAATTAGTTCTGTAGGAGAAGATGTTTAAAGGTTTTTCAATTTTTAGCCCTAGAGACCCCTAAAAGGGGCCAATCAAAATAATATTAGCAAACTTGATAAAAGACTACCTAAGAATGCTACAGACAAAGTTTGGTGATCATCCATCAATTAGTTCTGTAGAAATAGACATTTAAAGGTTTTTCTATTTTTAGCTTAAGCGGCCCCTAAAAGGGGCTAATCAAATTAGTATTAGCAAACTTGATAAAACACTACCCGAGAATGCTACTGACAAAGTTTGGTGAGCATCCACCTATTAGTTCTGTAGGAGAAGATGTTTAAAGGTTTTTCTATTTTTAGCCCTAGAGACCCCTAAACGGGGCCAATCAAAATAATATTAGCAAACATGATAAAAGATTACCCAAGAATGCTACAGACAAAGTTTGGTGAGCATCCATCAATTAGTTCTCTAGAAATAGGCATTAAACAGTATTTCTATTTTTAGCTTTAGCGGCCCCTAAAAAGGGCCAATCAAATTTATATGAGCAAACTTGATAAAAGGCTCTACAAAAATGCTACAGACAAAATTTGGTAACCATCCATCAATTAGTTCTGTAGGAGAAAATGTTTAAAGGTTTTTTCTATTTTAAGCCCTAGAGACCCGTAAAAGGGGCCAATCTAAATAATATTAACAAACTTGATAAAAGACTACCTAAGAATGCTACAGACAAAGTTTGGTGATCATCCATCAATTAGTTCTGTAGAAATAGACATTTAAAGGTTTTTCTATTTTAGCTTTAGCGGCTCCTTGAAGGGGCTAATCAAATTAATATGAGCAAACTTGATAAAAGACTACCAAAGAATGCTACTGACAAAGTTTGGTGATCATCCATCCATTATTCTGTAGAAATAGACATTTAAAGATATTTCTATTTTTAGCTTAAGCGGCCCCTAAAAGGGGCCAATCAAATTCATATGAGCTAACTTGATAAAAGACTACCCAAGAATGCTACAGACAAAGTTTGGTGATCATCCATCAATTAGTTCTGTAGAAGAAGATGTTTAAAGGTTTTTCTATTTTTAGCTCTGCTGACCCCTAAAAGGGGCCAATTAAAATAACATGAGCAAATTTAAGTGTGACTGTCACAAGGATGCTACAGGTAAATCTGCTTAGTAGTTTCAGAGAAGAAGACGATTGTTGACGCATGACGACGGAGGATGGACGCCGGAGCATTCCCCTTTGATACTAATAGCTCACCCTGAGCTTTCGGCTCTGGTGAGCTAAAAAAAAAGAAATAACTGTTCAATTAGTAATCTCTAAGCAAAGGCAGCAAGTATAGTATGTTTCTCCTTTATGACCTTTGTACATTTTCGTATAATTCGAGTAATAAAATCACCAATATGAAAACGTGATATACATCTATGTATTTAAATTGACTGACTTTGTATAGTAAGGTGTATGTACTTATGTAATATCAGAAATTTGAGAAAATAATTTTGTGATTAGAGCAGATTATTACTACTTATGAAGAAGTTAACAAGTTATATCTGCATGAAGTAGGGAACAACAATTGTTACAAATTTAATTAGCATTACATACAAGACTTGTAAGTATGACAGAAATTGAATAAGACATACCAAATATAATTCAATTTATCTTATAATTTAGGTGATGACTCGTGCTTCATATAAAATTATTTCTAGACAAATATTATCTTCATGACGTCCCAATTAATAACATTTCCATATAATTGCAATGATAATGATAATAACGTATGTCTAATTCCACCGACTTAAAGCTAAACAATTATTGGAAATAAACAAATAAAGATAAACTTGCGAATATAGCTGGTTCAGTTTGTTTGACCCTGCTCATTAGCGTTAGTGTTAATTGTAAGCTACAGTATAGGCTTTACATCATTTAAACATTAAACGTGTGCAATTCTGAATAAGGGTATGAAACATCTAAAGGTGAATACTGAAAATACCAATATTATTACTCTTAATACAGTTACATCAGATAAAAACAATATTTATAACTTTAATTTTTGTAACATTCGTCTTGTGTTTTTTTTATATCTATGTCTCTGTATGTTATGTAAGAATAACAATTTGCATTATTTTAATTACTGTTCATCAGGCCCCGCCAAAACTCAAAATGGCAGATTATGTTCAAAACAATAGGAAAACCCTAAGCCTGTTAATACATTATACAAGTATATAGAGGTATTACAAATATCTAGTAATGACCATCCTATATACGTGTTTAATGGGTTTAAATTAGCTTTATTACAACATTATGAGTCTTTAATTTACATTTAAAATTTAATATTGTAAAAGAGATTTATTGTTATTGCACCAAAGGAAACAAATATGTTTTGATTATTTCTTGTTTGTTTGAATAAACACGCACGAACCAGAGGACAATTATCTTTCTTGCTGTTGCTTCCTTTTTTATACCAATTAACAATGTTTTTGTATAGTTTTGAAGATTAAGTAGTATATACAAAACCAGCTTGGTAATAATGGTGGAGTCAATTATCACGAACATCTGAAAATTCCTTTACTAAGAATGCTGTCTTATCAAAATGTCTGTCACGCACTGAATTATGATGAAGGGTGCATATTAAAAACTGTGCTTATATTTGAGATCGCTGATCAGACCTGTACTTTATCTTAGCTCTAGCTCTTTGGGTTCTTTAAAAAAAGATTTTATAAGTTTTTACTATATGCATATAGGGAAAATCAATGACCCCCGGGGGCGGGGCCGATTTTAATTCTAGGAACAAAATTTGAACAACTTTGGTTTTGGACCTATAGATGATACCATAGACCAAATATCAAAGCTCTAGGCCATTTACTTTCAGACCAGAAGATTTTTCAAGTTTTCACTATATGTATATAATGAAAATCAATGACCCCCGAGGGCGGGGCCAATTTTGACCCGAGGGCCATTATTTGAACAATCTTGGTAGAGGTCTACATATTAGAAAAACCTATGACCCCCCGGGGTGGGGCCAATTTTGACACTAGGGACAAAATTTGTACAACTTTGGTATTGGACCTTCAGATGATACCATAGACCAAAGATCAAAGCTCTAGGGCATTTACTTTCAGACCAGAAGATTTTTCAAGTTTTCACTATATGTATGTAATGAAAATAAATGATCCCCCGGGGCGGGGCCAATTTTGACCCTAGGGCCATTATTTGAACAATCTTGATAGAGGTCTACTACACAATGTTTCATGCCAAATATCTAATCTGTAGCCTTTGCCAAATCAGAGCAGAAGATTTTTTTAGATTTTACTATATACATATAAGGAAAAACCTATGACCCCCGGGGCGGGGCCAATTTTGACACTAGGGACAAAGATGTCAAAAATCACGATATGTTTTTGCAACAAAATGCGATTCTTTGCGATTTCCATAATATTATGATACTATCTGAATACAATATAGTTGTTGTGATAAATTATCGAAAACTTTTATGACTGATTGAACTCTATCTCCATCTATATAACCATCAATTTCGTTTAAATTGTGTTTTTCTCGCAACAAAATACATGAAAAGCAAGGAAACATCACTTATTTGATATCTTACTGTACATTGTACTCATATAAGATCTAAACAAAGAAATCTCTAAATCAAAATTATCAGGATGTCACAGGTAAAATTATTTATACAAACAGTATATACATGTATCTAGAAATGTGTATTATTTATTGACAAAAAGTTCATATACGTCTTAGCAACAACTATCAAAATAAACATTATGAGGTTATTGAACAAAAATTAATTGTTGTAAAAGTCGATAAAATTACTTGAAAGCTGTGCTTTATGTTTAAATTTATTCGTAACTATTCAGCTAAAACTAAAATTGCTTTCTTCGAGAAAGAAAAAAAACAAACTTAATGCCATTGCTACAGTTGTAGTCTAGATGAAAATGCCTTAAATAATAAATCCATGAAAATTCGGACTTTACATAAGTTCGGACAACTCTGTCCTTAATCCATAATAAATCAATGAAATTCGGACATAACGTAAGTTCGGACAAATCTGTCCTTAATCCACCCCTCATACATGTTCGACCTCTAGCACAAAAAGTAAACTTTCTATTTTATTGACGTCTTGTTTGACTGCCATTAAATCACATGTTATTTGATATTGTGATAAAGTGTACGAAAACACCGGAAAAATTCTATTTTGGTCTATTAAGAATTCTCGTAAATTTTAGAAAAATTAAGAATTAAGGACTATCAAGATTCAACTTACGATTTTTCTACCCTAAATACTACACTGCCACATAATTTAATTAATGATAAACTAATTGCCCTTCGTCAGAAAACCTATCCAGGGGAAAAAGATTCTTTTCTTGCATGTAATTTTCAAAAAGCCTTCTTTACAGACTGTATTGTAAAACATTATACTATGTGGACTTGTGACGCCGTTTGTAGAGCACGCTCTTCTTTTTAACAATATGTCAGGTTTGGTAAAACCCTATTTAAACAAAACATAGGAATTCCTTTGGGTACTTATTTTGCACCCCTGGTCGCCTATTTGTTTTGGGATTGGGTTCATTGAACGCCATCTTTCCTTGTTGTTCTTGTTAACCATATTCCATACACAAAGATGTTACATACTCCAAAAAGAAAAATACTTTTCGGAAAAAAGCTTGCCAACTTTAACGTGCGTAACCAACACGTCACCATAAAATCTGATAACGTATTACACAATCATACCCACGCTCTTTCGAATTTGATTGAACTTCAACCAGCGGGAACATTTGAACTTCCGGTAATGTCTGCTACTCGTCATTCATTTCGATTGCAAGTCATATGATTTCATGAAATATTGATCATACCTTGTTAATGCAACCATATGGAAAAATGTTCTAAAATTATTTTTAAAAAAGATATGTCCGAATTTGCCCTGTTCAATTCCACAAGGTGTTTCAACTCGATAAAATGTTTTGATAAAATGATATATAAAGAGGTTATTTAATTATTTCTACCGTTGACTAGCTCTATATCTTTTCTAAGAGAATATATTTAAACCAGTCTCTGTTTATTTTAATGATGATCATATTTATTTTAATAAATGAAATATTAAAAAGAATATCCATTCTGTCTATCAAAGAAAGTTTGATGCTACTGTGAATAATGATAAAGTAATTCTGTCACGTGACTAATCCGTGTATATGGAAGAAATACCCCTAAAGACTATGATACGTGCCCTATTATCCTTCCGCACGATAGTCATGTGACAGAATTGATTATTCGTCATTACCATAATTCAAACGGACATGTTGGTAAACAACAGATACTTGCTGAAACACGGACGAAATAGTGGATATTAAAAGGATCCAGTACTATAAAGAAAGATATCAGAGATTGTTTTATATGTAAGCGGCAACACAGTCTACCTCTTAGGCAACAGATTGCGCCCTTGATCAAAGAACAGACGACCCCCGATAAACCCCCATTCACCTATGTCGGTTGAACTACTTCGGCCCTTTGATAGTGAAATCAGGTAGAACTTGCTTAAAAAGATACGGATGTCTCTTTTGCTGTCTAACTACAAGAGCAGTTCACATCGAAATAGCACACAGTCTAACAACTGATTCTTTCATAGCTGCTTATCAACGCTTTACAAGTCGTCGAGGGTATCCAGAAAAGCTATATAGCGATAACGGAACGAATCTTGTTAGCGGAGACAAAGAGTTAAAAAGCTCAATTAAACAATGGAACCAGTCTAAAATCGGACAACTTCTTGTGCAACATGATGTAGACTGGCACTTTAACCCACCCTATGCCAGTCACATGGGCGGGTCATGGGAACGCTTGATAAGGTCAACGCGTACTATTCTCAAAGCTGTCGTGAGAGAACAACTCCTTACAGGCGAAAAGATATTGACCCTGATTGCCGAAACTGAACGAATAATCAACGATAGACCCATAACTAATGTAAGCAGTGATCCGAGGGACCCACCGGCACTCACGCTAAACATGCTTCTTTTAATGAAGTAAAATCCTTGTATACCAGTCGGCATTTTTAAAAAGGAAGACATCTATAGCAAGAGATGGTGGAGACAAATCCAATATTTAGCGGACATATTTTGGAAAAGATGGGTAAAAGAGTATTTACCAACCCTACATTTGTATAAGCAAGGCAGAAATGGCAAAGGGAAACTAGAGACGTACATGTAGATGACATTGTGCTTGTGGTAGACAATAGTGTTCCTAGAGGACAGTGGCCACTAGGCAGAGTAACCGAAGTCATTAAGGGTAGGTATGGGCATATTCGTACATGTAAAGTTCAAACTAGGGACTCAGCTATGATAAGGCCAATCACAATGTTGTGCCTTTTAGAATGTTCAGACTAATTATTGTATTACGCTGAAAATATTTCACAAGATTACGTTAATGTTTAAAAGGATACATACTGTGTATTAAATAGATTGTTTTAACATTAGCAAGTACTTTAATATAATGCATGATTTATTGCAAATATAATCATTCTTATGAACATGAAGTTCGTTGCAATTTACATTTTTGTATCGATAATATATTGTTTATTGATATTAAATGATTTGATGAAATTAAGATATTTCATGGAGGGCACTGTAAGAATCGTTTATTACCGATTCTAATTAAAATATATTTCTTACGTTATACGTTGTTTGGCGCCAATTTATTTAACGTTACGCGCTGAACAGTTTAGCGCGTCATTTTGACGTAATTGTTTGTTATGAATTTAAAAGGTAACTTCCGTTATATGTAGCGGTGTTAAACGTTAAAGCTGAAACTGTATTTTAAAGGTTTCGATGTGAAAGACATTATAGTCGGTATGATAGCTGCTTAAATTATTTTGATTTACTTATTTGTTAACGGATAAAAAGAATTTTTCTAATGAAGTATTTATTAATTTTAATCAATTGTTAAGATTATTTATTTTATGGATTTTAACTGTACTTCTGTTTATTAAGATTCTTCGTGATAGGAAATAATTATTTAATTATTCTATTCTATTATTTATTTGTTAAGTTTATATCAGGATATAAGGATTCTGTATTTATCTATTCTATATCAGAAATGAATGTATTAGTTAATTACTTTATCATTTGTTTCAGAGAATCGCTTTGTTTTATGCTGATGTGTGAAAATAAAAGATATATAGAAGCGCATACTCAAAAAGTCTAGTTGTTATCCGAAATCCTTTACAATGATGATGAAAAGCTTTGCAACATAATGAAAATAATAAAATAGATAAATACAGAATCCCTAAAGAAAGCCCAACACGGCAAAATTGAAAATGTTACAGGCTCGGTTTGATTGAGCCTGTTCATGGACAGTACTGGAAAGTGCAAGTTACCGTCCACGCCCCCTAGCACCGGCTTAAGCAGAATTCAACATTTTAACATGAAATACTAAAATTTTGAATTTAGAAACATCCGCAGATGTGTTCATACGGCGGTTATCATGGAACCTTCAATGTGACACTTCCAGTGCCATTCCATAATAAAGATTGTAAATTAATTTAACAGAAGTAGAAACAATATACCTAGATCAAATTTTAGACTTTTATTTCCTGAGGGAAAAGAAATGAACTTCTGGAATTCAATCATGACGAAAAGTCTGCATATAAAGCATTTTAACTTGAAAATGTCGTTCTTGAACAGGCGCATAAATGTATCTGAAAGTCAGAGCTTTAAGTGTTGTTAGTAAAAAGGTTAATAGAATAGTGATTAATATATTATTTTTTTCCACACATTTATATTAGTGTATTACATTTATTATAATTACTTTTGTTAAGTTTCAAAGCATTCATTATCAATATTACAAGTACGCAAAAATGTTATATGGAATACATGCGTATTTAAAGAAAAACAAGGCTGCGTTCAATGAATGGAGGTAAACAATGTATTATAAACTAGAAGACCTTGAATAAGCAGTTGAAGCAGTGCAAGCAGGTGTATCAATCAGGCGCGCGTCGAAACAATACGGCATACCACGAAACACGATCGGCGACCGTATTTCCGGGTGATTTGATGTAAAAAGATTGTACAGTACAGCAATATCACTTGAAATCGAGAACAAGATGGTTCAGTCCATTAAAATAGCAGCGCATATGGGTAAAGGTTTAAGTAGAACAAAATCTTCTCAGAAGTAACATTCTTTAACTAGCAAAAGCACAAATAGTATAACATCTTTATTACAGCGGGTAAAGACTGGTGGGAATGGGTCAATAGGCGCCAACCAGAAATTGCCGTCAGAAAACCGGACGGGCTGAGCTCCGTAAAAACTCTAATGTTGAACGAGACAGTACTTTGGTGATCTTCCGAACTTGCAATTTGAAACTGTCATGAGAAGGGATTTAACATTCACAGTCAAAGTAGATGCAGAGAAAGGCATCAAATCCGTCGTTAGCAAGCCAAGTCAGAAATCAAGTTACTTGACAGTTATGGCACGCATAAACGGAACAGGAAATACCAGGTCCCCGCGTACTAAATGGGAACTGTTAAGCCAATCCATGAGTTTAAGACCACCGACGGACCTGTTGGTGCAGTTTTGACATTCAGGAAAAAGGGTGGATTATGGATGATATTTAGGACAAATGGTTAAGCGAGGTTTTCATGAAGTATTGTGGCCCTACACGACCACAGCTCTTAATTTTTGACGTCATTCGTCACTTAAGTCGTTGGTCATAATTAAACAGCAATTGATGATAAAATAGAGAAAATAAGAATCTCTAAATGCAAAATTGAAAAATGTTGCAGGCTCGGTTCTATTGAGATTGACATCACTTTACTCTCTTTATCCCTGATTGCACCCATTTTCTGCAACCACTTGATAGGGCGGCGTTTGTGCCACTGCAAAGCTTATAACGTTCAAACTAAATGAGTGAACGCCAATTGTATGTTGTTAATAAGTGGTTTTTTCCTGCTCATTTTAGTTAAGCATGGGAGGCTACACTAACCACGAGAAATATTAAAAATGGATTTGCATTGTGTGGCATTTGCCTTCTTAACAAAGACGCTGTACCATCCGCTGCCTACCAACTGATATTCCATTTGAAACGGTATTTGATAGTCAAATGCATTCGGTAAACAATTGGTAGGCTCAGTGAACATTTGACTGAATATATCGGTGCTCAAAATGTTTACATAGTATATGACGGATTCAAGTCCGAGTTGCAGTGCATGTATATTTTTTACAACCTGTTGTACATGATATAGCTTCAGTTGAGTAAACATTTCGTTTATTATGTAAATTGCAGTAACAATTTAAGACTGGAATTTAAACTCTTACCTAATAGCATAGCAGTGCAAATAATAATTAAGGTCGCAGCCAACTCGTAATTGTTTTGCTGCAGTTTATATTTATTTTACTTTCAAGAGATAAAAACCCAAAAACATAACACTCATATACCAATCATGTTGATATACTATTTATGTTCTGACTATATGATTACATTATTTAAACATTATACTTATGTTAACATTGAAATCTGGCTTTTTCGGCGCTTCCTGTATTGGATTTAAGTGATCCGGTACAGGTGTTTGAGCTAATAAGCTCCGGCGATCTTACCAACAACAACCGTTTCATGACGTTGACAATAACGATATTAGTTTGATGGGAGGTTGATTGATCTACAAGTCCCAGCACGGCAGATGCCATTGAAAGGGTCTTTATACTTCCTTACTTGAAATGACCTTAAAGATCAGTAAAAGACACAAGAGGGCCATGATGGCCCTGAGTCGCTCACCAAAAACAACTGCTTTTCAGTGTTGGAATGTCAATATATTATAATATTAAATTTGAGCATAGAATATGTTTAAACAATTATTTGAAGAAATACTATGACCTGGGGTATTTAAGCTTCAGCTTAAACGGGGCTAATCAAATTAATATGAGCAATCTTGATAAAAGACTACCTAAGAATGCTACAAAGTTTGGTGATCATCTATCAATTATTTCAGTAGGAAATGATGTTCGAAGGTTTTTTCTATTTTTACCTTTATTTGCCTCTAAAAGGGGCTAATCAAATTAATATAAGCAAACTTAATAAAAGAGTACCCAGCAATGCTACAGACAAAGTTTGGTGATCATCCATCAATTAATTCTGTAGCAATAGACGTTTAACTGTATAACTATTTTTAATTTTAGCGGCCCCTAAAAGGGGCTAATCAAAATAATATGAGCAAACTTGATAAAAGACTACCCAGCAATGCTTCAGACAAATTTTGGTGATCATCCATCCATTAGTTCTGTAGAAATAGACATTTAAAGATATTTCTATTTTATGCTTAAGCGGCCCCTAAAAATAGGGCAATCAAATTCATATGGGCAAACTTGATAAAAGACTACCCAAGAATGCTACAGACAAAGTTTGGTGATCATCCATCAATTAGTTCTCTAGAAATAGACATTTAACGGTATTTCTATTTTTAGCAGTAGAGACCCCTTAAAGTGGCCAATCAAAATAATATTAGCAGACTTGATAAAAGACTACCTAAGAATGCTACAGACAAAGTTTGGTGACCATCCATCAATTAGTACTTTAGAAATAGACGTTTAAAGGTTTTTCTATTTTTAGCTTTGGCGGCCCCTAAAAGGGGCCAATCAAATTCATATGAGCAAACTTGATAAAAGACTACCCAACAATGCTACAGACAAAGTTTGGTGATCATCCATCCATTAGTTCTGTAGAAGAAGATGTTAAAAGGTTTTTCTATTTTTAGCCCTAGAGACCCCTAAAAGGGGCCAATCAAATTAATATGAGCAAACTTGATAAAAGACTACCTAAGAATGCTACAGACAAAGTTTGGTGATCATCCATCCATTAGTTCTGTAGAAGATGTTTAAAGGTTTTTTATTTTTAGCTCTGCTGGGTGACCCCTAAAAGGGGTCAATTGGAATGACATGAGCAAATTCAAATGTGACTGTCACAAGGATGCTACAGACAAAATTTGAAGTAAATCTGCTTAGTAGTTTCAGAGAAGAAGACGATTGTTGACGCATGACGACGGACGCCGGAGCATCCCCTTTTGATACTAATAGCTCACCCTAAGCCTTCGGCTCTGGTGAGCTAAAAAGCCATACTCTGTTACAAGTGACGAAATACAGCAACAGAAAAAAAGTTCAATTAAAGAAAAGGGTCAGGGCAAACAAAAAGGCTGCTACAACTGAAAAGGTAAAAAAAAGTAAAATGATATATTATATACAGTCCTACACGAAATAAAAAGACAATTTTGATTTCATGAATTTGTCTATGCAGTTAAGTGTGTGTATTTTTACCGTATCATTTGTTACCACACGTCATGCAATCTGAAATGCATATTAATAGAAAAACAACAACAAAATATATCTGACAGAATCGACACAAATAAAATATAGTGCTGTCCGAATATAGGACAGTGTCCCGAGATTTTTTTGCGAAATTACATTGGATCATAAAACCGTTTATTTACGGAAATTCTCGATGAACACATCTGCGGATGTTTATTAATTCAAAATTTTGCCATTTCATATTTAAATGTTGAATGCTGCTTAAGTCGGTGCTAGAGGCGTGAACGGTACTTTGCACTTGATAGTACAATCTATGAACAGTCTGCAACATTTTCAATTTTGACTTTCTTTACGGAATTCTTATTTTCTCTACTTTATATGATAAAACAAGATCTAAAACAAGAACTAAAATAAGATAAACAAGATCAACAAGGAAAGGCGGCGTTCAATGAACGCAACCCTCACATGAGCTTATTATAAAAATATTAATTTAGTATAATTAAGTTAAATTTAAAAAGAAAACGCTGAACTAGAATAATGATTAACAAGGGATATTCGTGGAACTACTAACCTGTATATCTTTTTTTGTAATTAATATATTCTTTTGTGTGCAAATATGTCCTTACATTAAACAATGGTAGGATATTACGTCAAAGCGCACCTGCTAAATCCATTTTTATTATAAAAAATAGTAAGAATATACTCTTGTGTGCTGCACTCCTCCTCAATGAGATCCATCCATCTATGAAGTTTCAAGTTGATACCCCAAATACTTTTTGAGATAAGCTCCGGACAAAATAGTATGAAAAAGAACAAAGGGCAATAACTCCAAAATTATATAGGGAAGAGTTATCATTCTTGTTGTTTTTTTTGTTTGTTTGGATTTTACGGCACGTCAACACATAAATGGCCATATCGTGCCGAATGCTATAATAGGCTTAAAATATTATGTAAAACTCTGCAAATGACAACAAAAAAGAGCCAATTAGATCTTTGAATACAAGTTTATCTCTTTCAAATAATCGATGATGTTTTTTGATGGAATTGTATTAAAGAGTTCTTTGAGTGAATTTACATTATAAAATCTATTACGGGCCTGTGAAAAATCATGACATTCCAGAAGAAAATGCTTGACAGTAAAATTTTCATTGCAAGCTACACAGAAAGGGGCATTGTCATTCGTGAGGAGATAAGAGTGGGTAACTTTAGTGTGTCCAATTCGGCATCGAAGAAGAACTGTTTGATCATGGCGGTTTGACAAAGACAGAGATGGTGACACATCAAGAGATGGGTTTATATCATGAAGTTTATTAAAGACGGCATTGTCCCAATTTGCTTTCCATTCAGATGAAACGAGTTTATTTATAGCCGTTCTAAAATCACAAGCAGGTAACAATAAGTCAGTTTTTTGAAAATTTAATGATTGTTTAGCTAAAGCATCTACTTTTTCATTTCCTCGTATACCTACATGACTTGGAATCCAATATACATGTAATTTAACAGATTTTATTTCAAGTGAAATTCTAAAAGAAGTTTCTTTATCATGATATTGTCAGATTATTTTAAATGGATATTAAAACAGAAAGCGAGTCAGAAAATATCACAAATTTATCATGGGTATGCTGTTCTATGTATGACAATGCTAAATCTATAGCTTCAGCAGTAAAAAATTGATGCATTATCTGGTAACCTCATACTAGATGTAAAATTATTTTCAAACACAGCCGCACCTACTTTGCAACCTTCCTTTGAACCGTCCGTATAAATATGTATAAAATCTTCATGTTCTTCCTTAATTGCTAGAAACTTCTCTTTGAAATGTTCATGTGAATTTGATGACTTTTTTTTATATTTGAAAGGTTAATATTTATTTCAGGGGAATTATAAGTCTAAGGTGGAACATCCTCATCGTCATTTTGAAGGATACTGTCTGGATTTATTTTAAGTTTATCTAAATCATCTTTTAAACGAAGGCCTAATGGTTTAATTTCCTTTGGTTTGTTAACAAATTTTTCAATATAACTTGGTTTGAAAATAATACTTTTGGCTGGATTTTTGCTATTTGATGAAATTCTAGTTGCATATTGAAGTGATAGCTTTTTTCGACGAAGTTGAAGCGATGGTTCCCCAGCTTCCGCATATAGACTTTCTACAGGTGAGGCGCGAAACGCACCTAAAGCTAACCGTAAACCCTGGTGATGTATGGTATCTAGCATTTGAAGATATGATTTTCTTGCAACCCATATACAACAGAACCATAATCTAATTTTGATCGGATAAGACTTCTGTATAATGGCGCACAGCATTTTTCCTCAATAAGATCTATCCACCTATGACATTTCATGTTGACATCTCAAACACTTTTTGAGTTATGCTCCACTCAGTTGAAAAATTAAGTATGAAAAATAACAAAGGGCAATAACTCAAAAATTATGAAAGGTAGTTATCACTCTTGTGCACTGCACACCTCCTGAGTGAGATCTATGCACCTATGAAGTTTCATGTTGATATCTCAAAGGCCTTTTGAGTTATGCTCTGGACAAAAATTAATTTTGAAAAATAACAAAGGGCAATAACTCAAAAATTATGCAGGGTAGAGTTATCATTCTTGTGCACTGCACTCCTCCTCAATGAGGTCTATCCACCTAAGAAGTTTCAAGTTGATACCTCAAATACTTTTTGAGATATGCTCCGGACAAATATGTCGGACGGAAGGTCGGACTGACACTATTTCGGCGGGTGATAAAAATCCACAAATGAAACCCCAGGTGCACAACTTCAAATGCTGAGCAACATTCCTGTAAAGTTTTATAGCACTTGATCCAAAACTTTATTAGCCATGTGCCACACAAGTTAAAAGTTGCATTTTTTTTCAAAGTCAAGGGCAATAACTCTGACAAAATATAATAAATTCACGAGCAAAACCACCCCAGATGCACAACTGCACATACTGAGCAACATCCCTGTACAGTTTCATGGCTTTAGGTCAAATACTTTTTGAGCTATGCATGACACAAATTGAAAATTTTCACTAAGTCAAGGGCAATAACTGACAAAATCGAAAAAATCAACAAAATGAAACCCCAGGTGCACAACTTCAAATGCTGAGCAACATTCCTGTAATAAGTTATGGAACTTTCTTAACTATGTGCCACACAAGTTGAAAGTTGCATATTTTTACTAAGTCAAGGGCAACAACTCTGACAAAATATAATAAATCCACGAGCAAAACCACCCCAGGTGCACAACTGCACATACTGAGCAACATCCCTGTACAGTTTTATGGCTCTAGGTCAAATACTCTTTGAGCTATATGCGAGACAAGTTGAAAATTGCAAATTTTTACTAAGTCAAGGGCCATAACTCTAAAAACACTGAACAGATCTACACGAAAATACCCAGGTGCACAACTACACATGCTTGGGGCACAAAAATTTTAAAAACTTTATATGAAAACAGGAAAATGAATTAATAGTATCATCTACAGTCAAATGTTTTGTATTATGTAATTGAGTTGTATATTAATTTTCTTTAAGACTGGATCAAAGTTGCTGTGGATTTATCAATCCTCTCAACAGAAACGGCTCCTGAAACGGTATGGAAATATTGCTTTTATAGATGCCACATACAAATGCTGCTTTTCTGACCTGCCTCTGTATTTCATAGTTGTTAAAACAAAATGCGACTATCAAGTTGTGGCTTCATTCATCACAGAAGATGAGTGCACTTCATCAATTGAAAAAGGACTGAAAAAATTGAAAGAGCATAATGTAGATTGGAATTCAACCTACTTTATGACAGATTTTGACGAAAGTCAGATAAATGCACTGGAGCATACATTTCCAGGTAATATATTCAACTGGCCATAGATCTTTTAACTATCTGTTAGACCATCATTTACAATTTTAAGTAAATAAGAAGCCAATTGATTGTAAAAGAACATAAGAAACCACTAAATCAATGCAATAAAGATTCCAAAACAGTCCATTTTGCACCATGTAAGTCTGTACCAATTAATCTATTCTTACTGTCTTGATATTTTAGTTGTATTTGGTACACTTCTGTCACAAATTAGATGTTTCTGTTGTCTTGAAGAAAAAGGCCCTATTAAAGCAGCATGCCTCCAGATTCATGCTAATTTTCATGAAAATTTTGAAAATGTATTTTTTTAAAAGTAAAATATTGTGAAGTGAATAAAGAAAATAAGTTACACATTGCAAAAGGCACTTACATTTCACGTACATTACCAAAAAGAGGTCCAAATATACATAAATACCTCTTACTGCATTAGTAACACGGTAGAATTATTGTGATTGATACTTCAAAATCAGTCATTAATCGGACACAACACGACTTTATAACTAATTAAATATTGAATTATTTTACTTTTCCTAAGATCTTTATACATTTATCAAAGATTGATTTTTTTAAATATTTTGGCTCATCTTGAGACTTGCAGCTTTAATATCTTCGTATAACTAATATGCATTACAGAATCCAAGATTCTTATTTGCGACTTCCATCGAAATCAGGCCTGGGAGAGATGGACAAAAAAAAACCAGAAAATTCCAAGGGTCATAGACAACAGATATTAAAGATGTTGCGTGAAATTGCTAAGGCCAAAAATTTAACTGATCTAGAAAAATCGGTAGAGGAATTAAGAAAGACAACAGATATTAAAGATGTTGCGTGAAATTGCTAAGGCCAAAAATTTAACTGATCTAGAAAAATCGGTAGAGGAATTAAGAAATTCCTCTATTTGGCATAATCACACCAAATTATGTCATTACTTTGATAAAATTTGGTATTCTCACAGAGAGGTAAGAATACTAACTTGTTAAATCATATACTTTAATATGAAAAGTTGTAAGCTGCACAGGTAAAATGGTTAGCTATCATCATATTTATCTCTCTTTTTTCATCTGCATCCTACTAAACACTTAAAAGTCAGACAAACTCACACAAAGTCAAGAGAAGCCTATCAAAATCACTCATTTTTGCCATTATTTTAGTTTATTTTGATGTTCAGTGACAAGATATTTCACTGAGAAATGAATTTGGTAGATAAAAAAGAGAAATAATTCAGTGAATACCTACTTTCTCAGTATTGCAGTGTCAACTTCACAACATAAGTCTAGCAAAGTCATAGTCAGTTTTCAATATTTTATATGACTTTTATCAATTTCTTTGCTAATCAACAAAACACAACAAAAGATTATGATAAGTGATAAACTGATAAAAGTCATGAACATGTAAATACTTTGTATTACTTTTGCTGGACTAAAAGATTTACCTTGCAATATCGAAAGCATGCCTTTATGCATTCTGTAATGAAATAGTAAACTTTGTTTGTTAATGTTATGAAATTAAAAAATATTATTAGTCAGTGTCAGTGTGAAATTATCAAAACAAAAGTTACTTTATAATCAAAAGTGAAAATGGTATTTGATTTAGACAATTACATGTTTTTTTCATGTTTTAAATATAACACATAGATCATTGTAATACAATGTAATCGTATCTTTTTATGAATAGTTAATGCCAAGCGAACACACTTCAAGACAAATTTGTGATACCAATGAAAATAAGAGCTTTAAGCACGCTCTTAGTGTATTGTGTTGTGTTTGTTTGCAAAACAAACCTTTTTGAACGTATTCAAGTTATGTATTAAAAAAAGAAACAAGTATTATCCTCCAGAAAAATCATACTTTTCTCTGATCTTTTTATGTAATTCATTGAATGATTATACAGTTATTATTAGAATAAGTATAACCAGGGTTGTTAAAATGTTACATAGATATGTTGAACAGTTATATGAAAGCTGAGATTTTACTGCATCTGACTGTTATTTGATTGTTAGAAATGGAGCTCTGCATACAGAAGAGGCCACATTGATATTGTTGCTAACACAAATAATGGCATTGAATGCCAACATAAGATAATCAAAACCAGCTACCTACATAAGAAAACCACATATAGTTTAAACAGTATGCTGAAAAAAGTTGGTTGAAGAATGATTGCCTGCTAGATATACAGGGTAGGTGTTCATAGACATTTCAATAGAATTTTACAGACGGTTTTTAAAGCAGCACACCTCAAAATTCATGCTAATTTTCATGAAAATTTTGAAAATGTATTCAAACATGTAACAGTGTGAACTAACTAAAAGAAGCAATTTACACATTATCAATTTTGCATTTACAAACCAAATAAATTACCAAAAAGTGGTCAAAATAAGCTTCAATAGCCTTTACTGCGTTAGTAACGCAGTAGAAATATAGTGGTAAATACTGAAGAATCAGTCTGATCAGTATAATTTGAGAAAAAATAAACTTAATTTTGTTAAACTTCATGAAAAGGATCTTAATGAATTGAAATGTTAAATGTTAACTATTATGCTTCTACAAATAAACTTTCTATCCGGTTTAAATTGCCCTCTGTAAAAAATTCTTTGTGTTTTTCATAAATTGCTTATCATAATAATGTAACGTGTAAGACACACAAACACTGTCAGTGAAAATTCCTTATTATATCTATTGATAGGGAAGGGTGGGCAGATAATTTTTTTAACCTTCATACATAAGATAATTATACTCTTACAATATGTAGAGGGTTTATGTATTAGAAGTGCATCACTAATGTTTTCTTAAAGTTATTGTAACTACAGTGACATTTTGATTTATAAGAATATTAACTTTGGCCTGTGATTATTTGTTTCTCAAATTTTAACTTTTTATGCTTGTTGTAATTTGTTAATTATTTTTGTGGACCATTATTATATTCTTTGATCTTTTAATTAATCTCAGTTTTTGACATTTTAAAGATTTACAGATTGAGGGAAGCAAAGAACTTGCTACAGAAGGAAAAATATCAGAAACAGTGTTGCCTTCTTTACATGGTACATCAAAGTTATGTACCATAAATTTATGTACCTTTTTCTACATATTTACACAATCTTTTATGCGTTATATTTATTTCGTCTAATGTAGCCATGACCATTGTTACAATTTCACTTGGCGGGTATTAATTTCATTTACACTTGCGTGACATTCAGAAACAAATTGGGGCTAAGAGTGAGGTTGAGCGCGCCTAAAACAGGTTTAGGGATTCTGTGTTTCTCTATTTTATTGTCACATCCGTGTTATTTGTGCCGTGTGGCGGCTGTAAAAAGTCTCCCCGTACATTTAATCAATGATGTTATATTTTCGATCCTTGAAAATCGTTTAGCACGACATTATTGTTGTGTTTACATGTTATGTAGTACTTTTAGTTTCTTCTATTTGGCCATTTTCAACTTTGGTGGTTCCAGTATTCCTACTTGAATACTGTATAATCACCCTTAGGATATGTTGCCTGCTTTTTAAATTTGTCTTTTGACGTCTTTTCTGTGATATTCAGGCTTCAAAACCTCAGATCCCCTTTCAAAATTTCCTTTTATTTAGTTCCGCCCATTGTTTTCCTACTTGAATACTGTATAATCACCCTTAGGATATGTTGCCTGCTTTTAAAATTTGTCTTTTGACGTCTTATCTGTGATATTCAGGCTTCATAACCTCAGATCCCCTTTCAAAATTCCATTTTATTTAGTTCCGCCCATTGTTTTCTCGTTTAGGGCAAAAGCATTCTTTTACTTGGGGACCATACGCCATAGGTTCCATGATAACCGCCGTATGAACACATCTGCGGATGTTTCTAAATTCAATAAAAAAAAACAAGAATAAAGATCAACAAGGCAAAGGCAGCAACGTTCACAGGACGCGGCCCCCGGCACACTCAGAAAAACCTGGAGCGGACATAAGGGTGAAAGGAGTGGGACATGTAATGTGAATAATATAAACTTTCTTTGAACGCCAATGAACACATGACCCAACAACAAGAACCAGTGGCAATTTTAATAATGCCTATTCTTGTATAACTTGCAATTCCTATACTTGAAAAAGTACAAACCAAAGGTTAGTCAAGCTACAAATAGTTCTTCAATGCAAGTCATTTGCTACATTTTATTTTCTGCATGAAAAAAGATTCCATCACTGACACTATTTGCAAGTGGAAAAATCAAGCTCTCAGGTAGCTTATGGCACAGTAACTCAGCATAGCCTTGTAACTGCCTTATACAGTATACTGCCTTTTACATAATGGGCCTTTTTTCAAACATTTATTTGTTTTCTTTTAGTTCCTTATCAGCAACTAATTATTTATGATTTTAGTGGTTAGCCTGCCCATGCCCTGTCCTGTTTGTGTTTTGGGGTCCTCCTGGGCTCCTTGCCACTGGCTCTTGTTGCTGAGACGGGTGGGGGTTGCGTTCATTGAACGCCGCCTTTCCTTGATGATCTTGTTTATCATATTTTATACAGCTACCCTCAAAATATGATAAGATCAACAAGGAAAGGCGGCGTTCAATGAACGCAACCCCCATATGACCCAGCAACAAGAACCAATGGCAAGGAGCCCAGGCGGACCCCAAACAAAAACAGGACAGGGCAAAGACAGAGCACGGACAGGTTAATCCTTAAATGATAAATAATTTGTAACTGATTAGGAATTCAAAGAAAATAATAATAGGCCCACAAAGGGGAAGGAGACAGGAGACCGGGGGAAGGGGGGGGGGGCTAATCAAAGAAATAAAAACTAGAGGCAATAGGGAAGATACTTACCGTAGACGAGAAAACAACAAGGGACACAAGCAAAAGTGTCACCAAAACAGTATGAAACAACATAGACATACATCTGAGGAACACAGTGGGGCGCCGCCTTGGAACGGTCAGCAGCATAATAATGACTGCTGGGGAGTTTAAACCGGTTAATGGTGCACCAGATAGATAAATATAGAATCCCTAAAGAAAGCCCAACACAGCAAAATTGAAAATGTTGCAGGCTCGGTTTGATTGAGCCTGTTCATGGACGGTACTGGAAAGTGCAAGTTACCGTCCACGCCCCCTAGCACCGGCTTAAGCAGAATTCAACATTTAAACGTGAAATAGTAAAATTTTGAATTTAGAAACATCCGCAGATGTGTTCATACGGCGGTTATCATGGAACCTTCAATGTGACACTTGCGTGCCATTCCATGAAAAGCGGCGTATGGTCCCCCAAGTAATAAAAAGCGTGTGCCCTAAACGAGAAAACAATGGGCGGAACTAAATAAAATGGAATTTAGAAAGGGGATCAGAGGTTACCTCGCTCTTAGCCCCACCATGTTCCTATAAACGAGACAGTGTAAATAAAATGAATCCCCGCCAAGTGAAATTCTAACAGTTGTCATTGTTACAAAAGGTTAAACAAGCAAATTCGTTGAATTTATATCCCCCGCCGAGTACTGGTTATTATTAACACAACAACTGAAGACATAAGGCTTTATTTATATATTAATCATGGCATAAACTGTAAAATTCTTTGAACTTGAAGCCTTGTACCTTCAAACAAGAAGAGTTTTTAAGTTTTCACTTTATGCATATAAGGAAAATCTATGACCCCCTGGAGTGGGGCCAATTTTGACCCCAGGGCTAAAATTTGAACAATTTTGGCAGAGGACCTATATGTTATATCATATACCAAATATCAAAGCTCTAGGCCTTGTACTGTCAGACAAGATTTTTTAATTTTGCATTTTTGAAACTCCTTTTCTGGCCCCGTGTGACTGATGATTGTGATTGAAAATTACAAAATTTTTACTAAGTCAAGGGCAATAACTCTAAAAATACTAAAATATCCAGACGAAAATACCCAGGTGCACAACTACACATACTGATCAACATTCCTGTAAAGTTTCATGACTCTAGGTCAAATACTTTTTGAGTTACATGCGACACAAGTTGAAAATTACAAAATTTTACTAAGTCAAGGGCAATAACTCTAAAAATACTAAAAATATCCAGACGAAAATACCCAGGTGCACAACTTCACATGCTGATCAACATTCCCATAAAGTTTCGTTGAATTCCAGGCATTAGTTGCAGAGAAACTACTCCGGAAACGAAATTCGGACAAAATTTTTACTGAGTCAAGGGCAATAACTCTAAAAATACTAAAAATATCCTGACGAAAATACCCAGGTGCACAACTACACATACTGATCAACATTCCTGTAAAGTTTCATGACTCTATGTCAAATACTTTTTTGAGTTACATGCGACAAAAAGTTTGAAAATTACAAAATTTTACTAAGTCCAGGGCAATAACTCTAAAAATACTAAAAATATCAGACGAAAATACCCAGGTGCACAACTACACATACTGATCAACATTCCTGTAAAGTTTCATGACTCTAGGTCAAATACTTTTTGAGTTACATGCGACACAAGTTGAAAATTACAAAATTTTACTAAGTCAAGGGCAATAACTCTAAAAATACTAAAATATCCAGACGAAAATACCCAGGTGCACAACTTCACATGCTGATCAACATTCCCATAAAGTTTTGTTGAATTCCAGCCATTAGTTGCAGAGAACTACTCCGGAAACGAAATTCGGACAAAATTTTACTGAGTCAAGGGCAATAACTCTAAAAATACTAATAATATCCAGACGAAAATACCCAGGTGCACAACTGCACATGCTGATCAACATTCCCATAAAGTTTCGTTGAATTCCAGCCATTAGTTGCAGAGAACTACTCAGGAAACGAAATTCGGACGGACGGACGGACGGAAGGACGGACGGACAACGCCAAAACTATATCCCCCTCCCGATTCCATCGGCGGGGGATAATAAGTAAAACACTAAAATGATCATGTAGAAACATATAAAAGTAAACCCAATGACCATAACAAAAGTACTCAATGTCCTAAAGGAAGACAGAGCAACAAGAAAATCACCTACAAGGGCCCGACGAAGCAAGGCAGAAGACGGACATTAAGACAATTCAGTCCCAAAGGGCTTTAAAGCTGGATATTTTCATCTGCTCTATTGTAAGCTGTCTCCTTACAGACCAACCAACTGACTTTCATCTTCTATCTTTGGTATAAATGTCTTTACATCTCGGTATAAAATAGAGAAAATAAGAATCCCTAAACAGACAAAGCGATCCCTCGGAAACATTAATCACATCAAAATAACAAGAGAATTGCAGACTCAAACCGAGCCTGCAACATTTTCAATTTTGTTGTGTTGGACTTTCTTTATGGATTCTGTTGGTAACATGGTGGGGCTAAGAGCGAGGTTTGGTGCACCATTAACCGGTTTAAACTCCCCAGCAGTCATTATTATGCTGCTGACCGTTCCAAGGCGGCGCCCCACTGTGTTCCTCAGATGTATGTCTATGTTGTTTCATACTGTTATGGTGACACTTTTGCTTGTGTCCCTTGTTGTTTTCTCGTCTACGGTAAGTATCTTCCCCATTGCCTCTAGTTTTATTTCTTTGATTAACCCCCCCCCCCTTCCCCCGGTCTCCTGTCCCCTTCCCCTTTGTGGGCCTATTATTATTTTCTTTGAATTCCTAATCAGTTACAAATTATTTATCATTTAATGATTAACGTGTCGTTGCCCTGTCCTTTTTATGTTTGGGGTCCGCCTGGGCTCTGTGCCATTGGTTCTTGTTGCTGGGTCATATGGGGGTTGCGTTCATTGAACGCCGCCTTTCCTTGTTGATCTTGTTTTTCATATTTTACTCTATGCTATTCGATTGAAAAAAGAGATAAATATAGAATCCCTAAAGAAAGCACAACACGGCAAAATTGAAAATTTTGCAGGCTCGGTTTGATTGAGCCTGTTCATGGACGGTACTGGAAAGTGCAAGTTACCGTTCACGCCCCCTAGCACCGGCTTAAGCAGAATTCAACATTTAAACATGAAATAGTAAAATTTTGAATTTAGAAACATCCGCAGATGTGTTCATACGGCGGTTATCAAGTTTGGTGATCATCCATCAATTAGTTCTCTAGAAATAGACATTTAACAGTATTTCTCTTTTTAGCTTTAGGGGCCAATCAAATTAATATGAGCAAATTTGATTAAACACTACCCAAGAATGCTACAGACAAAGTTTGGTGATCATCCATCAATTAGTTCTGTAGGAGAACATGTTTAAAGGTTTTTCTATTTTTAGCCCTAGAGACCCCTAAATAATATTAGCAAACTGGATAAAAGAAAATAGATAAATACAGAAAGTTTGGTGATCATCCATCAATTAGTTCTGTAGAAATAGACGTTTACAGGTTTTTCTATTTTTAGTTTCATATTTTAGCGGCCCCTAAAAGGGACCAATCAAATTAATATGAGCAAACTTGAACGCCGCCTTTCCTTGTTGATCTTGTTTATCATATTTGATAAAACACTACCTAAGAATGCTACTGACAAAGTTTGGTGATCATCCATCCATTAGTTCTGTAGAAGAAGATGTTTAAAGGTAGTTCTATTTTTAGCCCTAGAGACCCCTAAAAGGGGCCAATCAAATTAATATGAGCAAACTTCACTTCAGTGTTGTTATATTTTCTGGTCCTTCGGGATCATTGATGCCAGCACTATTAAGTGTTGAGAATTGAGTACCGCTCAAGCCGGTGCTAGGGGGCGTGAGGGATGTTGCACTTATTCATTATCTCTCATGTACAGACTCAATCAAACCGAGTCTGCAATTCTTATGTAATTTTGTTGTGATTAATGCTTCCGAGGGATCACTTTGTTTCCAGAATTTTGTACTTCACAACAGCAGGTGTCAAGTGCCGTGTGGCAGCTGTAAAATGTTGCCCCGTACTTCACTTCAGTGTTGTTATATTTTCTGGTCCTTCGGGATCATTGATGCCAGCACTATTAAATGTTGAGAATTGAGTAACGCTCAAGCCGGTGCTAGGGGGCGTGAGGGATGTTGCACTTATTCATTATCTCTCATGTACAGACTCAATCAAACCGAGTCTGCAATTCTTATGTAATTTTGTTGCGATTAATGCTTCCGAGGGATCACTTTGTTTCCAGAATTTTGATAAAAGACTACCCAAAAATGCTACAGACAAAGTTTGGTGATCATCCATCAATAAGTTCTGTAGAAGATGTTTAAAGGTTTTTCTATTTTTAGCTCTGCTGACCCCTAAAAGGGGCCAATTGGAATAACATAAGCAAATTCAAGTGTGACTGTCACAAGGATGCTACAGACCAAATTTGAAGTAAATCTGCCCAGTAGTTTCAGAGAAGAAGACGATTGTTGACGCATGACGACGGACGCCGGAGCATCCCCCTTTGATACTGATAGCTCACCCTGAGCCTTCGGCTCTGGTGAGCTAAAAATGGAATTTTGAAAGGGGATCTGAGGTTATGAAAATCTTGAAACAAAGTGATCCCTCGGAAGCATTAATCACAACAAAATTACATAAGAATTGCAGACTCGGTTTGATTGGGGCTAAGAGCGAGGTTTGGTGCACCATTAACCGGTTTAAACTCCCCAGCAGTCATTATTATGCTGCTGATCGTTCCAAGGCGGCGCCCCACTGTGTTCCTCAGATGTATGTCTATGTTGTTCCATGTCCGCCTGGGCTCCTTGTCATTGGTTCTTGTTGCTGGGTCATATGGGGTTTGCGTTCATTGAACGCCGCCTTTCCTTGTTGATCTTGTTTATCATATTTTATGTTGTTTCATACTGTTTTGGTGACACTTTTGCTTTTGTGTCGTGTCCCTTGTTGTTTTCTCGTCTACGGTAAGTATCTTCCCCATTGCCTCTAGTTTTTATTTCTTTGATTACTCCCCACCCCCTCCCCCGGTCTCCTGTCCCCTTCCCCTTTGTGGGCCTATTTTTATTTTCTTTGAATTCCTAATCAGTTACAAATTAATTATCATTTAATGATTAACCTGTCCGTGCTCTGTCTTTGCCCTGTCCTGTTTTTGTTTGGGGTCCCCCTGGGCTCCTTGCCATTGGTTCTTGTTGCTGGGTCATGTGGGGGTTGCGTTCATTGAACGCCGCCTTTCCTTGTTGATCTTGTTTATCATATTTTATTGATTGAGTCTGTACATGAGGGATAATGAATAAGTGCAACATCCCTCACGCCCCCTAGCACCGGCTTGAGCGGTACTCAATTCTCAACACTCAATAGTGCTGGCATCAATGATCAATGAAGCCTGCATATCACAGATAAGACGTCAAAAGACAAATTTAAAAAGCAGGCAACATATCCTTATGGTGATTATACAGTATTCAAGTAGGAATACTGGGTTGTGCTTGTGGTATTTTTAGTTTCAACTTTTCGGCATTTTCTAGTTGGGTGGTTCCAATATTCCTACTTGAATAATGTTGAATCACCCTTAGGATATGTTGCCTGCTTTTTAAATTTGTCTTTTGACGTCTTATCTGTGATACGCAGGCTTCATAACCTCTGATCCCCTTTCAAAATTCCATTTTATTTAGTTCCGCCCATTGTTTTCTCGTTTAGGGCACACGCTTTTTATTAATTGGGGACCATACGCCGCTTTTCATGGAATGGCACGGAAGTGTCACATTAAAGGTTCCATGATAACCGCCGTATGAACACATCTGCGGATGTTTCTAAATTCAAAGTTTTACTATTTCACGTTTAAATGTTGAATTCTGCTTAAGCCGGTGCTAGGGGGCGTGGACGGTAACTTGCATTTTCCAGTACCGTCCATGAACAGGCTCAATCAAACCGAGCCTGCAACATTTTCAATTTTGCCGTGTTGGGCTTTCTTTAGGGATTCTGCTTTTATCTATGTTATACAGTATTCAAGTAGGAATACTGGAACCATCCAAGTTGAAAATGGCCAAATAGAAGAAACTAAAAGTACCACATAACATGTATACACAACAATAATGTCGTGCTGAACGATCTTCAAGGATCGAAAGATTAAATGTACGGGGAGACTTTTTACAGCCGCCACACGGCACAAATAACACGATATGTGACAATAAAATAGAGAAAAACAGAATCTCTAAAGACCAACCAACAAACGAAAATGTTGCAGGCTCGGTTGGATTGGACTTGTTCATGGACAGTACTGGAAAGTGCAAGTTACCGTCCACGTCCCCTGGCACCGGCTAACCGAGTGTACTTCACTTCAGTGTTGTTATATTATTCTGGTCCTTCGGGATCATTGATACCGGCACTATTAGGTGCTGCATGTTTAGTGTTCAACCCTTTTACAGTTGGACACTACGCTTTCCTCTTTTGATTGCATCTGACGGACCAAGTGGGAGACTCTATGATGGATAGTTCGTAAAGCCCTTTGGGACTGAATTGTCTTAATGTTCGTCTTCTGCCTTGCTTCGTCGGGCCCTTGTAGGTGATTTTCTTGTTGCTCTGTCTTCCTGTAGGACATTGAGTACTTTTGTTATGGTCATTGGGTTTACTTTTATATGTTTCTACATGATCATTTTAGTGTTTTACTTATTTAACCTTTTGTAACCATGACAACTGTTAGAATTTCACTTGGCGGGGGATTCATTTTATTTACACTGTCTCGTTTATAGGAACATGGTGGGGCTAAGAGCGAGGTTTGGTGCACCATTAACCGGTTTAAACTCCCCAGCAGTCATTATTATGCTGCTGACCGTTCCAAGGCGGCGCCCCACTGTGTTCCTCAGATGTATGTCTATGTTGTTTCATACTGTTTTGGTGACACTTTTGCTTGTGTCCCTTGTTGTTTTCTCGTCTACGGTAAGTATCTTCCCCATTGCCTCTAGTTTTTATTTCTTTGATTAACCCCCCCCCCTTCCCCCGGTCTCCTGTCCCCTTCCCCTTTGTGGGCCTATTATTATTTTCTTTGAATTCCTAATCAGTTACAAATTATTTATCATTTATTGATTAACGTGTCGTTGCCCTGTCCTTTTTATGTTTGGGGTCCGCCTGGGCTCCTTGCCATTGGTTCTTGTTGCTGGGTCATATGGGGGTTGCGTTCATTGAACGCCGTCTTTCCTTGTTGATCTTGTTTTTCATATTTTGAGAATTGAGTACCGCTCATGCCGGTGCTAGGGGCCGTGAGGGATGTTGCACTTATTCAGTATTCCTCATGTACAGACTCAATCAAAATTCTTGAAACAAAGAGATCCATCGGAAGCATTAATCACAACAAAATTACATAAGAATTACAGACTCGGTTTGATTGAGTCTGTACATGAGAGATAATGAATAAGAGCAACATCCCTCACGCCCCTAGCACCGGCTTGAGCGGTACTCAATTCTCAACACTAAATAGTGCTGGCATCAATGATCCCGAAGGACCAGAAAATATAACAACACTGAAGTGAAGTACGGGGCAACTTTTTCCAGCTGCCACACGGCACTTGACACCTGCTGTTGTGAAGTACCAAATTCTGCTTCCGAGGTATCACTTTGTTTCCAGAAGTTATACTTCACAACAGCATCATGCTGTTGTGAAATATGAAAAACAAGTTCAACAAGGAAAGGCGGCGTTCAATGAACGCAACCCCCATATGACCCAGCAACAAGAACCAATGGCAAGGAGCCCAGACGGACCCCAAACATAAAAAGGACAGGGCAACGACACGTTAATCATTAAATGATAAATAATTTGTAACTGATTAGGAATTCAAAGAAAATAATAATAGGCCCACAAAGGGGAAGGGGACAGGAGACCGGGGGAAGGGGGGGGGGTTAATCAAAGAAATAAAAACTAGAGGCAATGGGGAAGATACTAAAGGGGGAAGTGTGGTACTAATGGGGAAGTATAAATTCTGGAAACAAAGTGATACCTCGGAAGCAGAAGCTGTTGTGAAGTATAAATTATGGAAACAAAGTGATACCTCGGAAGCAGAATTTGGTGATGCTGTTGTGAAGTATAAATTCTGGAAACAAAGTGATACCCTCGGAAGCAGAAGCTGTTGTGAAGTATAAAATATGGAAACAAAGTGATACCTCGGAAGCAGAATTTGTTGATGCTGTTGTGAAGTATAAATTCTGGAAACAAAGTGATACCTCGGAAGCAGAATTTGGTACTTCACAACAGCAGGTGTAAAGTGTCGTTTGGCAGCTGTAAAAAGTTGCCCCGTATTGCACTTCAGTCTTGAAGGTTCCATGATAACCGCCGTATGAACACATCTGCGGATGTTTCTAAATTCAAAATTTCACCATTTTTGTGTTAAATGTTGAATTTTGCTTAAGCCGGTGCTAGGGGGCGTGGATGGTAACTTGCACTTTCCATTACCGTCCATGAACAGGCTCAATCAAACCGAGCCTGCAACGTTTTCAATTTTGTCGTGTTGGGCTTTCTTTAGGGATTCTGTATTTCTCTATTTGACTGAGTCTGTACATGAGGGATAATGAATATGTGCAACATCCCTCACGCCCCCCTCGCACCGGCTTCAGCGGTACTCAATTCTCAAAAGTCATATGCCTTCTTGTGCCTGTTGGTTCAGGTGTTCTTAGCGAAAATTCTCGATGCCTTCTTAAAATATGATAACAAGATCGACAAGGAAAGGCGGCATTCGATGAACGCAGATCAGCTTTCTTAATCCTCTCCATCACTTCTCAGTTGCAACATCACCTTTAAAATGCAAACCTTCCGACTCCGCATATTTGGCAGAGCCTAAGGAATGGCTGCTTTAAAAAGTCTATAGCTAAATTAGCTATATTAATGGCAGAAAAGATCAACTCCTTTTTGTTTGATATAAGCAACAGCGTGATTTTAGACAGACTTATCCCTTTAATTCCCTTATGTGCCCGTTTTAGTTGATGTAATTTCACATTACATGTCCCACTCCTTTTACCCTTATGTCCGCTCTAGGTTTTTTTGAGTGTGTCGGGGGCCGCGTCCTGTGAACGTTGTCTTTGCCACACTTTTCGCAGCAGCCAGGATACCAAGTGTGTCATGGTGGACTGTGGCGGCTGTAAAAAGTCTCCCCGTACATTTAATCAATGATGGCTGTAAAAAGTCTCCCCGTACATTTAATCAATGATGTTATATTTTCGATCCTTAAAGATCGTTCAGCACGACATTATTGTTGTGCTTGTGGTATTTTTAGTTTCAACTTTTCGGCATTTTCTAGTTGGTTGGTTCCAATATTCCTACTTGAATAATGTTGAATCACCCTTAGGATATGTTGCCTGCTTTTTAAATTTGTCTTTTGACGTCTAATCTGTGATACGCAGGCTTCATATTTTCTGGTCCTTCGGGATCATTGATGCCAACACTATAACGTGTTGAGAATTGAGTACCGCTCAAGCCGGTGCTAGGGGGCGTGAGGGATGTTGCACTTATTCATTATCCCTCATGTACAGACTCAATCAAACCGAGTCTGCAATTCTTATGTTTTTTTGTTGTGATTAATGCTTCCGAGGGATCACTTTGTTTCCAGAATTTCATAACCTCTGATCCCCTTTCAAAATTCCATTTTATTTAGTTCCGCCCATTGTTTTCTCGTTTAAGGCACACGCTTTTTATTACTTGGGGACCATACGCCGCTTTTCATGGAATGGCACGAAAGTGTCACATTGAAGGTTCCATGATAACCGCCGTATGAACACATCTGCGGATGTTTCTAAATTCAAAATTTTACTCTTTCATGTTTAAATGTTGAATTCTGCTTAAGCCGGTGCTAGGGGGCGTGGACGGTAACTTGCACTTTCCAGTACCGTCCATGAACAGGCTCAATCAAACCGAGCCTGCAACATTTTCAATTTTGCCGTGTTGGGCTTTCTTTAGGGATTCTGTATTTATCTATTTTTGTTTACTGCACTGCTTAAAGCATCATTTGTGTATGGCATCTAAATTAAATATATACGCGTACTATGGAAGAGATTATCCGCAACTCTAATTAATATGAATACATTGTAATTAATATGAAATATGATAAACAAGATCAAAAAAAATCAATGAACCCAACCCCCATATGACCCAGCAACAAGAACCAGTGGCAAGGAGCCCAGGCGGACCCCAAACAAAAACAGGACAGGGCATTACTAGTAATACGTTGTAATCATTATGCAATATAAAGATGTACTTGCTGACGTAACTCGTGAGTTCTTATTGAAATATGCGTTCAGTTCTAAGGCTGTAAACATGCAAACTAAAATTAGATAATTAATTTGCTGGCTTTCAAATATTTTTCCTTGATTTGTATTTGCTCTCTAAAATTAATTTGACACACATTTTACTCTTACAGTGTTTCAGTTTTTGTTTTACAAAACTCATGGTAATTTTAGTCGCATGCTGACATTGTGTATTATGTACTGTATAAGTACTTATTTTGGCGGGGGTTTATATTTGGCTATATTGGCGGTCAGGGTCAGTAGCGCCAATTCAAAACACCGCCAATTTAAAGCACCGCCATTTTAGATCATCGCCATTATTCTTTGAAAGTTAGACAACTCATGGTAAAATAGCTTTGGTTTGTCCGAGTAATCTCCCTTGATTATTTGTAATAAAAATAAACATTACAAGTAAGCTGAAAAGAATTTGTTTATTTTTAAGTCTTGGTACGAAACTCATTTAATTATATATCTATATACTGTATTTATTACGAAGATGATCACACGACGAGAAACAAATCTAAATGTCATTTATTATCGAATTTAAGTAAACTAGTATTTGTTTTGTTTTCACTGTTATGTTTCATAATTTGAAATAAAACTAATGATAACTGTAATTATATAGCAATCAGTTGTGGTGACCGTGAACAATTTTTCACGCTTTAAAGACTGCAGGATAATAGGGCATACCTTTCTCTTCCATGGTCCAGTTACCACACGGTACCATATTTACACCTGTCTGATCCCAGTTAATTATAAGAATTAGCACGATGTAAAGATAAAGGTGACCAAGCATAGGTATACCGTATGCCGTAAAGTAAACGAGGACAGTCAACTACTGCGTGACCGGTGTTATTTTTGTTTATTTTTTTTATTCTTTATTTGTAATCGCCAATTCATGACCCCATATTTATGCCAACAAGTGTTTTAATTTGGCGGTCTAAAAGCGTTTGCGCCAATTTATGACCCCGCCAATTCAAAACACTTTAAAAAAACGCCAACATTTGACACCGCAGATATAATGCGCTATACAGTATTCGAAACAGCAGTTTGCATAGCACACTAGGAGTTTCGAAGTATAATTCAAAATTAATTAGGTTTTTGCGCTAGAATTGGCCCTTTTAATCAACGGGGAATAACCGGTAAATGTAAAAAATTATAACCGCTCCCTGACCGGTGTTCGCAAATCTGATACAACGAAAACTAATCCGATCATGTGGAGGTTAATGACTACCAAATATTTCCCCCTATATATAACGTATAGTAAAAAGGCCAAGTTTGAGGCAAAATATCTCAAAATCCGCCGCATACAATATGCCACATGCATACCTTTTCTGAAAGATCTTCAAAAATAAGTTGATTTAAAGAATAAAATATGATAAACAAGATCAACAAGGAAAATGAACGCAACCCCCATATGACCCAGCAACAAGAATCAACGGCAAGGAGCCCAGGCGGACCCCAAACAAAAACAGGACAGGGCAAAGACAGAGCACGGACAGGTTAACCATTAAATGAAAATAATTTATAACTGATTAGGAATTCAAAGAAAATAATAATAGGCCCACAAAGGGGAAGGGGACAGTCGGACAAGAACAAGAACTGTCGGAGGACAGTATTGCCTCGACTTCACAAGGTTATTTTATTGAGTATAATAATGCTAATTACCTATGAATACATAAAAGTGGTGGGGTTAAAACTTGAAAATTATCGAGCGTCTGAAACAAGTGTGAAAAGGTTACTCGTTTTCCGAAAATGTCTGAATATTTCCATAGATAATAACAAAGAAAACCAAATCACCAGTGTTTAAACTCCCCATCAGTCATTATTATGCTGCTGACCGTTCCAAGGCGGCGCCCCACTGTGTTCCTCAGATGTATGTTGTTTCATACTGTTTTGGTGACACTTTTGCTTGTGTCCCTTGTTATTTTCTCGTCTACGGTAAGTATCTTCCCCATTGCCTCTAGTTTTTATTTCTTTAATTAACCCCCCTCCCCTTCCCCTTTGTGGGCCTATTATTCTTTTCTTTGAATTCCTAATCAGTTACAAATTATTTATCATTTAATGATTAACCTGTCCGTGCTCTGTCTTTGCCCTGTCCTGTTTTTGTTTGGGGTCCGCCTGGGCTCCTTTCCATTGGTTCTTGTTGCTGGGTCATATGGGTGTTGCGTTCATTGAACGCCGCCTTTCCTTGTTGATCTTGTTTATCGTATTTTGGACATTTTGCATTTGCTAAACTGTACTACTTTCCACTCGGAACAAATGCTGTTTTGCAGTAAAACTTCTTAGTATTCTAAACTGGCTCCGAAAACTTGACAAATAAAAACTTGACAAATATGTATTGCTGATGCTCTTGCAACTGCTTTGTAGTTGAAACCATTCGACAGCACGTCCTTAATTCATACAGGTAGCTTTACTAGAATTTAAATTGAAAACAATAAAAGTATGTGTTATCTCAATTGAAATGAAATACATATATATACAAAATGAAATACAAAAAATCCCTTAATACCTAATTGTATACAAAAGTTTATATACAAATAACATGTTCTTTGTACTTGATATGTGTTCTAATTTATTGAAACTGAACAAATGAATGATGAAGTTTCTATATTATATCATAACTGGTTTATGGGACCATATTTCATAAACCTTCTGACAAAACATTTTAGCTTTAAAAATGGGCATAAGTATGTCAAATTGTGAGCCACTCCTACGAAACTTGGTCATTGACCTTAGATGTCAACACTTAATATGTGTTTTAAGTTTCAAAGGAATCGCTAAAATAGTTTTTGAGAAACCATTTTTCACGAAAATTCTTAACCACAAATTCAAACAAGTTGTCACAAGGGTGTTTTATGGAGTATAATAATGCTAATTACATATGAATACATAAAATTGACCGAAAAGGTACAAAGGCTTGTTATTAAGATGCTTTATCAAGTAAATCACTGCTTTATTATTATGAATGCATAAAAGTGTCACAAAAAGGCACAAACCTTTGTAGTTACGGAGATAGTACCAGTCTATCCCGAGCAACAACACCTTACATAGCAAAACTTCTAAGTTATGAAAAAGGGGGGAGAAAAATCAGCCTAAATTGCAAGAATCTAATTATGGATCTTGGTCAGTGACCTACAATTATGACCCTAAATGTGAAGTTTTAAATAAATATCTTTAATAGTTATTGAGATATGTAAAACTTGCACGTAAATATTAACCAAGAGACTAAGTAGAAAAGGGGAGATGAATTAGCCTAAATGCAAGATAAAGTTATGGAACTTGGTCAGTGACATACAATTATGACCCTCCAATTATGACCCTAAGTACATGTGTAAAGTTTCAAGTAAATATCTTTGAAGACCTTTAACCAAAATTTCTAAGTTTCAAAGGGGCAAATAATTCTGCAAATATTGCCGGCAGAGTTATGCAAACATGGTTACTATAAAAATGTATTGTTAATTTCAATTGAATATCTCGAGCAATAATTGAGATATTTGACTTTACAAAAAAAACTTAAAAAAACAACAAAATTTCTAAGTTAAAAAGGGGCATAATTCTGTCAATATTGTAGGCAGAGTTATCCAACTTGTCAATCTGATGTGCATTGTTACTATAAATAAGTATTGTAAGTTTCAATTGAATATCTCAAGCAATAATTGAGATATTTGACTTTACAAAAAACTTAAACCAAAATTTCTAAGTTAAAAAGGGGCATAATTCTGTCAATATTGTAGGCAGAGTTATCCAACTTGTCAATCTGATGTACCTTGTTACTATAAATAAGTATTGTAAGTTTCAATTGAATATCTCAAAGGTGCTCGTCCAGTCTTGGTGCTTATATGGGCACCAAGACTGGACGAGCACCTGTGGAATATCTCAAGCAATAATTGAGATATTTGACTTTACAAAAAACTTTAACAAACGCCGGGGCGACTACAATAGCTCTCATATTCTTCGAATAGTCGAGCTAAAATGATATGTTTTTCAAGGCAGGGTATCACGATGTTTGATCGGATCTCTTCCATGAGGTGATTTTACAACCGCACCGAAAGGGATCAGTTAGTATAAAACAGCGACCTCTGTCGTAAGAAAATGCACTACAAAAACTGGTTCCCCGCTTCGTTTTTTGATAACGTCAACATTGTTATGAAGACGATATTGTTTTAATCAGCATTTTATACTGCAAATGATGTTTTGATTAAATGTTGAACATTTTATTACAAATGAATTAACACATATTCGGAAGCGTCCATACACTGAATACCTAATTTTAATGTGTGATGTTGAATTAAAATGTATAAAATATATTTTAAGGGAAATCATACCAATTTTCAGAATGAAACAAGAAAAACGTGTATAAAAATTAAAATTAACGTATAACAAAGATGTATTTCAAAATACCTTTATAATTATAAAGATACGAAATACACATAAGTCTATCTAACATCAAATTCACTATCGCAAAAGTAATCAAAGCACAGAAGGCGCTGAATTTGTTTGGGTCTCAGAATGTCAGAAAGGTGAAGGTTGTGAGATTATAAAACAATTTGTTTTTGTATAGTACCACCAATGCTTTCCAGCGTTTTGATTGTAGTAGAATGGCTATAAGACTAATTGCAACACTGATATTCGATCCAATGTTTATTTGACTTAAACAATTTGAAAAAAAATAGTTGCCTTAACTGGGATTTGAACTCCAGACCTCTCGCTTCCTAAGCGAGCGCGGTGACCCCTCGGCCACTGTGAATTTATATGTTAATGGCCTGAAGAAAACCATATTATTCTAGTTAGGGTTTGTAACGACGCGAACTGTTGTTTCACACTTGTGTAAATAATCATGGCGCTTACTATCTATAAAGAACAAGTACAAATGTTACTGCAATGCAGCAATTGAGAAGCCCCGCGCAAAAAATGTGCTCATTACAGATACCTTACCAAATTATTCCTACGCACAGGTCATGTTATATTCAGATTAAGTACTATTGTAGATTTTTTCCGAATGTTTTGTTTACCATTTTTTGCATAATTATACTTATCTTATGCACTGTCCATAATTAAAAAGAGGGGAAAAATATTTACTATAAAAATGCTTTCACTGATGCCTACCTGATAAGGAAAGTAATTCCATTGAATACAAACAAGACTAACAAGACTTGTAAATGTTATGTGACATGACTGTACACTTAACTAATCTTATAAGTGTGCACCATTTAGGTCCTTATAACTTTTTCGTTTAATCAGTATATTGCTAACAAAATTTTTGCGTTCTGACTATTGGCTGCATTTCCACACTTTTCCCGTGTTCAGCATGTCAATTTAATTATAAGGTGAGTCCAACCATGAACGAACGAAATACACAAAATGCACGAAAAATTGTGAGAATGGGTCATGGATATTCTCGGATACGACAGAGATCCACATATCAGAAAAAAACCACATAGGTAGATTTTCTATACACACGCGTGTATAGCCCCTAGGATTGGTCAACGCTGGTGTACACCAAACAGAGGTTGTACAAATTTTATTTGTTTAAATGATTTTTTAATTTTCCTTTGCATTGTAAAAGCCGAATATCATTTAAATTCAGTTTTCTACCCAAGACGAACATAAATGTATATCTTTTATTATGATATCATTGTAGGTTGCGCCTCTTATGGGTGTAACCCGAAATTACTTTCAAAAGGCTTTATCATTGATGTGCAGAGCAACTGGCGTCGTTGGTACCTTCCTCACCGATACAACAGTATGCAACATCGATGTGACGATACTGTCAGGGATGGTGGGCCACATAACGTATAAGGACATATTTTGCAAACATCGACTTTTCGACACGCATTCACATATTTTAGAAAACATTCTTTAAATTTGTATCTTGAATGATAAAAAAAAATGATACTGTCTCTTTTCTGTATGATCGGGCAAATATTTATACACTTATGAAACCATTTATACATGCACACTTATAAGATTTGTTAAGTGTACTGTGTTCTGTTTCAGTAACAGAAGATAGATGATAGAAATATCAAAGTCTGTTATAATTGTACAGTTCACTCTGGAATGAAAAAATGGGATGAATTTCCAAAAGACCAAATTCAGGAATTTTTGTTTGTTATACACGCGTTACATGGTGATACAGTATTTATCAATATGATAGAAGATTGTTACCTGAATTTTAGGTAGGTATGAGGAAATTCACTAATATCATATTTCGTGCGAGACAAGATATGAAAGCTATTTGACATTGGTAATATATATTAAAAAAACCTGTTTAATTAATTTTTAGGGGAGATCAATATATATGTTTTGTTTGAATTGCTTTAAAACCATTCATAAAAAACATTTACACTTCATGTTCAAACTGCAGATCAAAGTTTCTGTTGTTTTCATGATATTAATCTATGCCTATGCTTAAGGGATTCCGCTTGTTGGCAGTCATGTTTGTTTAACTAAAGTCTGTCCAAATGAAAGTAGGCCAAAATTCATATAACAACAAAGCTCTTATTGTAAAATGATGAACCATTTGAAAATACACTTCCAGGTTTATATTTAAGGGACAATTATAAACAAAAATAAAAATGAATAACAATAAGAATATTTACCTTGAATGTGCTACATTTCTGAAGACCAAAAACATTCTGTTGCAAAGTTTTATGCACATTCATGAATGGCAAAATCCTTTTTAAAAAGTCTGTCTTAGTGCCAACAAAAGCTATTTTTTTTTACAGCAAATACAAAAATCTTTTCAAAATTTAACTCCAAAATAAATCAGTATCTCATGTCCTTCTAAGCACATGGCCCTCCATGATTTTTTGTAAAAAAAAAGTAGTGCAAGAAAACAATCATCATTTATAGCCTTATGAACTACAATTAAAATGAAAACACAATCAAACTTTAAAATCTAACCTTTTTATGTGTAACAGTGAAGTGTGTCTGTTTTCATGTTACACAAGAAATAGGTAAATGATGTTTTATTTTCATGGTACTACTTTTTTACACATGTCAATGGAGGCCATGTTTTTTTTCAAGGTCAGATAAACTACTTTCCTAAGATTTATGTTTTTTTAAAGTTTTTTTGTAATTTTTCTGCAAAAAATAGCATTTGTTTGCACTAAAATAGACTTTAAACTGGATTTTGCCGTTCATGAAATGTGCAATAAAGATTTGCAACAGAATGTTTTTGGGCCCATTCAAGGTAAATTTCTTATTATCTTTTTTATTTTTGTTTAAAATAGTCTTTCTAAAACATAGAATTGGGAAGTGTACTTGCAAATGACTCCATCATATAACAATGTGAGCTTTGTTGTTATATGAATTTTGGTCCTACTTTCACTTTGCACAGACTTTGTGAAAACAAACTTTGCTGACAAAGCGGAATCACCTTTAATTTCAGGTCCATTCCGCTCGTAAGGCTATAAAATGCAAGCTTTCGCTGTCGAGTACGGACCCCCGAACATGTCACTAGTCATACCATTATCACAAAGTGGTATGCTGTACCAATGACGCTAATGAAATGTACCTTATATACTAAAGTTTAATTATTTCAAAACAACCAATATATCAACATTATTAGTCCCCTACCGGTTTACCGGAGGGGACTTTAGGTTTACCCTCCGTCCGTCTGTCCGTCCGTCCGTCTGTCCGTCAGTCCGTCCGTCCACAAAACTGGATCCCGTGATAACTTGAAAAGTACTGAAAATATTTTTATGAAACTTGGTATATGGATAGATGGCAGTATGGAGATTATGCACGTCTTTTTCTTATCTTCCTATGTTGAAAATTCTGGTTGCTATGGCAACAAATAGGCTAAAAAATAGGGCAAATTTTACACATAAAACTGGAATCCAGTGATAACGCAAAAAGGACTGAAAATATTTTTATGAAACTTGACATTTGTTTAAATGGCAGTATGAGATTATGCGTGTCTTTTTCTTTTCTTCCTATGTTGAAAAATTTGGTTGCTATGGCAATAAATAGATAAATATGGCAAATTTAACACATATTCTGGATCCAGTGATAAAGCAAAAAGTCCTGGAAATATTTTTATGAAACTTGACATATGGGAGATGGCAGTCTTGAGATTATGCACGTCTTTTTTCCTTTCTTCCTATGTTGAAAATTCTGGTTGCTATGGCAACACATAGACTGAAAATATGGCAAATTTTACACATAAAACTGAATCCAGTGATATCTCAAAAAGTACTGGAAATATTTTTATGAAACTTGACATATGGGTAGATAGCAGTGTTGAGATTATGCATGTCTTATCTGTTCTTCCTATTTTGAAAAAATATCAGTTGCCTTGGCAACAAATAGGCTTAAAACATGGCAAATATAACAATATTTGTGATTAGTCAAAAAGAGCTGAAAATTTTTTATGAAATTGCATCTTTTATTCGAGAGTTATCTCCTCCTGCTTTTAAAATGTTATATTTTGGTAACAGGGATGTTTCAAATATTAACTTTAGAGTGTCCTTCAGTCCGTCTGTCTGTCTGTTCATAAAAACTGTTTCCTGTGATCACTTTTAAAGAACTTTTCCAACAAGTTTACTTAAAATAGAGAAAAATTGAAACATAAGTGAATGGCCAATGGCCTTTCAGAATGTTGATGGGGTTCTTACCGGTAGGGGACTTATGGATTGCTTGCAATACTATGATAATTGCTTGTTAAACATTTAATTTCATAAATATAAATTAAAAATAATTATCAAAAGCAAAATTGTTAAAATCTTTTGCCTGAAATCTTCTTTATATTGAAAAATTCAATCACTAATATGCTGTGTGTAAATGTATTTCAAAATGTAACAAATTATAATTTCATGTACTACTAAAAAAGGGAAATAACAAATTTATAACCTAAGTGTCAAAAATCAAAACATTTATAGCTATTTATAGCTTTCGAATTTATGTAACAGCAGAACTGCTTTCCGGTTCTCATTCATTAATATGACATGCTGCGAATCACCGACGGGGAAACCAATATAGAAATCGAAAGGAGTTGTTTAATGCGGATTTATTTTTAGCTGTTAATCGAAAGGATTTACTGTTCAAATCATGGCCCATGGACAAAAAAAATAGTAAACACAAATAGCTCCGCGCCTGTGGGCGCGGAGCAATAAAACAATATTAGAAATATTCGACCATTCGGGAATTATTTTGCTTGAAAATTAATCCGCCTGTTATGTAACCATATTTACGCAGTGATCTCCCCTAATTTTTTCGGCCTAAGTGTTACATATAAAGGGAAGTAACTGCTTCAAAAAAGCGGACTACTTTCGGCACTTGCAATTAACAGCATTAGAGTCTGAAATTTCGCTACCATTATTTGTTTGGTCTGACGACCCAAACAAATAAAAACGGAAATTGGAATGCCATAAAGCATAATAGGTGAACTGGCGGATAATCCCCTCCATACGTACAATGTACAGCGTTAACCGGTATATTTAATGTTAACAAAATTAATATTTAGTGGAGTGTTAACAATGCAAGTTCACTACAAAAATGCCCATTTCGAGTCATAGGCAAATACAGTTCGCTTTAAGGAAAATCGTTTGTTTGAAAAAATAAATTAAAGTTCTATCATTCTACTTGAGTGCCATATACACTAAAATAAGTTTTAAAAATAATATATTGAAAATAAAGACAGGAAAGCAACTAACTGTTGAGGTTTTATCGTCTTGATGTAGCAAAAACCTTCAGGTTATTAAGAGTTTGAATATTTTTTTTATCTCTCGCTTCAAAAACTCACGGAACCTTGAACGATGCAAGCGCTTCGGGGAAAAGACCGATTGTACAGAATAAAACCCGTTCCCTACGTCCGTACTGTTTAGAAGTTAAAAAGCATTATTTACTGGAATAAAAGGATACAGAAATAAAAAGTGCATGAAAGTGTTCGACGTCGGGACTATCGGTTCAAGGGTGGGTTGCCTAGCAATAAAATGAACGATTCCAATTTTTGTCCGAGTTTTCACGAATGTTTTGACAGTTTAACTAAATTTTGTATAATAGTTTGGAGACCTTTCTGTGTCAGAGTTAATTTTATACATATATATGCACAGTTCGTTATCTGGAGTGCAGGTATTAGTTACCCGCACTCCAGAGCATGCACATTGATTGGCTTATTTTTGCCGGGGTTTACTCATTGTGACGGCAGAGTGAGGGAAAGCGGCAGAGAAAGGGAAAGAGTTAGAAATAGTTTATTCAGATGCTCGTTTATTGGTTATTTTTTCTGTGAATTCATATTGCGACAACAGGGAACGTGTTTTTCTGTTTGACTATAATACAAAAGAGAAACTACATCAAAACACTCGGAAATCTGATTAATACTCGGGGGTCTACGCCCCCTCGTACAAATCAGATAGCCTCGTGTTTCGATGCTCTTTCTATTACGTATAGTTTCATAACTAAGGTTAGTCATGGAATGCATTAATTGCGACATTTTCTCCAGTGAAATGTAATGCACTTGAAAGGCAACGTAGATTTATTATCAAAGTAATATACAATAAAGAAATTGTTATTGACATTACAATATATAAAAACTTTCCTCAATGAAATTTTCCTAGGGGTGATCACATAATTAGGCAACGATTTGAATTTTTCTTATATAAATGGAATACATTATATTTTCGATACTATTTTCCTAATTTGTGAAACATTAGGTACTAAATTATTATGGTAGAAAAAAAACAACAACACTTTATTGTTGATTAAGGAGCTAAAATTAAGAATGAAAAAAAATTGAATATGTACATTATAAAGAAGAAAGCGCAACATCTTTTGGAAGACTTTCCCTAAATCATGTGAATGTGCTCATAATTAGTTGACCAAGTTTGAGTTTCACTTTGATACAAAAGGCATAAAGCATGCACAATTGGAAAGTGAAACGACGGTGGTGACTATTTTTCACTATTTTAACCATCCGATAAATGACTTGCATATCGGCACTTCCATTTTTAAACCTTTAGTTCAGTCTTGCATGATATAAGTAACTCAGAGGTCAAATGTTAAGCCGGCATGTTAATTAAGAACATGCAGAAAACATAATATATGATAAACAAGATCAACAAGGAAAGGCGGCGTTCAATGAAGCAATCCCCAACTTTATAATTCAAAAACGTCTTTTAATACTCATTATTGTCATCGTTTAGAAAGAACTGTTAATACGAAAACGTTTAATGGCTGAAGCCTTATATGTAAGTTATATATGATAGAGGTATCAATGCTGACTTTTACAATGCTTTAAATTCTTATAATGCAAAAACATGATATTTGCAGTGGAATATAGATCAAACGTAATGAAATACAGAGGAATAAGAATCCCTAAAGAAAGCCCAACACGAAAAAAAAATGAAAATGTTGCAGGCTCGGTTTGATTGAGCTTGTTCATGGACGGTACTGTGAAGTGCAAAATACCGTCCACGCCCCCCTAGCACCGGCTTAAGCAGAATTTAACATGAACTGGTAAAATTTAGAATTTTGAAACATCCGCAGATGTGTTCATATGGCGGATATCATGGAACCTTCAATGTGACACGTTAGTGCCATTCCATGAAAAGCGGCATATGGTCCCAAAGTAAAAAAAATGCATGTGCCCTAAACGAGAAAACAATGGGCGGAACTAAATAAAATGGAATTTTGAAAGGGGATTTGAGGTTATAAAGCCTGCATATGAAGCATACGAAGCTGGTAAAAGACAAATTATCAATTGAAAAGCTGCAAATGTATCGGTGAAAAGCACTGAAAAGTAAAAACACTACAGCATATTATTGACATGAATGCGTGCTTTAAATATATCGTACCATAAATACTTTGATAATTATTTGTACTATAGTTATCATTAAGCTTAGAAAGGATTTCGTAAACTGGAAACCCAACATATTACAATCCGTTCGTTTGCAGTGCAGACAGTGAAAACTATGAACATTATCTTAAAATACACAAAAACAATAAATTATATCAATATAACAAATAATTTCTATGACATATCATTCTCTATGTTATTATAATGTGTCACTTTCACAATTTATAACCCATTATGTGCGTGCGTGTGTGTGCCTTTTTCATATAAATTACTAATCTAGAAAAAGTACTGAATAAATGACCGGAAATTTCTAATCAATGAAGTATTTTTGTTTGGTTTGAAGAAGTCTTTAATACCTACACTTGTTTAACAAATTTGCGTCATTTTCTATATGTGTTTCAGACAAAAAAAAATGCAAAGACAATAACTTCACAAACAATATAATACAACAGGTTGGACTGAACTGAATTTTGAGGATCAAATTAACATTCATTTAGGATCTATTGATTAGTGCGCTTTCCACTTGATAAAATGGTACATCGGTCATCATTTGTAAACAATTAAATATCTCTAATAAAAAGGTTAAGAGTCTTACAAAGTAATTGAGTATTAATTCAATTGTCGCCGGCCATAATTGATGATATCTACAATTATGCAAATTGAACGTGTTTGTTATTTTGGAAACTTGGGCAAAGTCTTTTAAAATGAGACTTTTTACACATGACACTTCACAAATGTTTATATTTCTCGACAGTTACCACCGGGTCTATGTAGTTTTATAGTCTTTTATCAATGGTTTGCAATTGTAACGAAATTAGGAGTTTGTAACTCCTACGTAGGACTTCATAAATCCTACGTGTAGGAGGACTTTATAAATCCTACGTAGGAGATAAAATGCCTAATTAGGAGTTTGTATATCCTACGTCGGACTTTATAGGTCCTATGTAGGACTTAATTACTCCTGCGTAAGAGAACACTTATAACATTCTACGTAGGAGTTAGGCTTTTTTTATCTCCTATGTAGGGCTTTGTCATTCCTACGTAGGAGATATAAAGTAATACGTAGGAGTTATAAACTCCTAATTAAGCTTTTCTTATCTCCAAGGAAGGAGTTCTCCTTCTTTTAATGAGCATCTTAAATTGGCACCAGGACACTTCCGTATTTTTTTACAGTGAAGCAAAGTCCAACAATTATTTTGAAAATATTAATTAATATTAAAACCATGTGAAACATTTGTAAAATTGTTAATTCAGTAACAAAAAGATTTCAACGTTTCAGTATGTCGAGTATGCATCTAAGCGGTTAGATAGATGTTTTACAATGTATGTCTCGTCCATGTTTTACAATGTATGTCTCGTCCGTTGCAAAAGAGTTACCACTTTATGTATTGGAAACGTTTTCACCGCTATATGTATTTTCGGACATCCGTTTAAACACAGTTGTTTTTGTGCAACATTTTTTTTAAAGAAAATAATGAAGATTTGGACAACCAAGAGCCGATTTATCGAACATGTGCTGGTTTAATTGACACAAATTGTACTTACTATATAATTGGAATACATACGACTAAATAACAGATGTAAAATAGCGAGATATCCAACATGTAAAATATTATGGACACGCCATCAATTTCATGAAAAAATATCATCATACCATATCAAAATCGTAATTACAATCGGATTCTGTGTAAGATTTAGTTGTTAAGATAAAACATTTACTTAACTTAAAACGTTACCTTTCCAAAACTAAAATATGGGAAGAGCCACAATACAATATGGTAACACTTATTTCCTGGAGCATTCACTGATGCACACGCAAAACATGGCGTGATATTAGAGAAACTGGTGGTGGAATCGTGCGGGATAAGAGCATTCGGATAATCCTAAAACAGACAAAATGGTTGGTTCAAAACAACTATGTTAATAAAAACAAACGTAAAAACATAAGGGGAAATACGTTTTTTTTTAAAAACATTAGGAAAACATTTTTAAAAAACTCAGGTGGGCTTAATAGTTATTAATATAGTGATTCGTTAGGACCATTTAGCACATTCTTCTTTTCCTTTCTGAATAGCCAAAGCCGTCGACCTTGTTGTATTGTCTGTGAGGTCTAGAAAATTAACTCGTCGGCGCTAATTTCTTCTAGGACAAACACCTAAATATGTTACTTTTGTAGATAGGCTTTGACAATGAAAATAAAACCATTGTAATAACGGCAAAATCTAATGTATCTAATTAATGATATAATATGGTAAGCTTTAACAGGGAACATCAGTTATTGAATAAATGTATTATCCCCCGCCGAAAAGACGGCGGGGGAATAAACGGGGGATACAGAAATAGTCTCCGTCCTTCCGTCCGACATTTTTGTCCGGAGCATATCTCAAACAGTATTTGAGGAATCAACTTGAAACTTCATAGGTGGATAGACCTCATTGAGGAGGAGTGCAGTGCACAAGAAAAATAACTCTACCCTGCATAATTTTTGAGTTATTGCCCTTTGTTATTTTTCAAAATTAGTTTTTGTACAGAGCATTAATCACAAAGCCTCTGAGATATCAACATGAAACTTCATAGGTGCATAGATCTCACTCAGGAGGTGTGCAGTGCACAAGAATGATAACTCTACCTTTCATAATTTTTGAGTTATTGCCCTTTGTTATTTTTCATACTTAATTTTTCACCTGAGTGGAGCATAACTCAAAAGTGTTTGAGATGTTAACATGAAATGTCATAGGTGGATAGATCTTATTGAGGAGGAATGCTGTGCACAAGAATGAAAACTCTTCCCTATACAATTTTTGAGTTATTGCCCCTTGTTCTTTTTCATACTATTTTGTCCGGAGCTTATCTAAAAAAGTATCGGAGGTATCAACTTGAAACTTCAGGTGGATGGATCTCATTGAGGAGGAGTGCAGTGCACAAGAATGATAACTCTACCCTGCATAAATTTTGAGTTATTGCCCTTTGTAATTTTTCAAAATTAATTTTTGTCCAGAGCATAATTCAAAAAGCCTTTGTGATATCAACATGAAACTTCATAGGTGCATAGATCTCACTCAGGAGGTGTGCAGTGCATAAGAATGATAACTACCTTTCATATTTTTTTAGTTATTGCCCTTTGTTTTTTTTTTCATACTTAATGTTTCACCTGAGTGGAGCATAACTCAAAATGGTCGCATTTGAGATGTCAACATGAAATGTCATAGGTGGATAGACCGTATTGAGGAGGAATGCTGTGCACAAGAATGAAAACTCTTCGCTATATAATTTTTGAGTTATTGCCCTTTGTTCTTTTTCATACTATTTTGTCCGGAGCTTTTCTCAAAAAGTATTTGAGGTATCAACTTGAAACTTCATAGGTGGATAGATTTTACTGAGTTGGGGTGCAGCACACAATAATAACCTATTTTTCAGTTATTGCCCTTTGTTATTTTCAGCCATCAGTATTCACATAGGTTTCAAATCTGTAATCACTTCAGCCATTAGTTTTCATTACCAAAAGACCTCTTAAAATTGAATTATTCTGCTCTACTACATATACATTCTTCCAATTAGCAAACCCATTCGGCGGGGGATGGCCATGTTGACATGGCTCTTGTAAAATTGGTTTTGCTTAGCTAAAACTAGTAAAACTTTATACAATTTTGAGTTTCCTGCCATAACTCATCATTTCAAACTTTACCCAAATATGCCCAATATCATTATTTTTGTAGCTTTAGCAAACTCTTATAGTGGTGTTACATGACAAAATATTTTGAAAGACATATAAAACTACTTTTTACAGAAATGTCAATATATAAAGTCAACATGCCAAATAGCAATGCTGTGTAAATTATTTATGACTGAATAATTTTCTAATCGGATGTTTGAATATTACTCGATAAATAATGTCAACACAAGTTATTAAAACTAAGTTTGATTTATATCTGTCATATAAGATATAGATAAAATCTATTTACATGTAAATATTGAATACGCTAGGAATAGAATTGTACGTTATGATCTATAATACAATTATATGTTACAAATTTTATTCCACTGTTCTTAATTTAAGTTTCTAAGCAACCATTGTGATACAATAATACAATCACATTTCTATTTTACAGACATGATTCATACTTTAAATATCCATACAGCATGCACGAACCAACAAATAGTAATTCTAATGTAAAAAATTCCTACTAGTCATAAGAATTTAATATAGAAACGTTGCAACATTTTTGCTGTATTTTTATGTTATTGAAAATATCTTACAAATGCAAACAAATAGGGGATGGTGCCTTAAAGTGTATAAATCTCTATCTTATGATTTTTAACCAGGTTTTCAACGAAAAGCGGGTTATTGTAATGCCGAAGTCGGCGGGCAGGCGGGCGTCAACTTTTGGTTTCCGCTCAATAACTTTAGTTTGCTTTGGCCTATTGACACCAAACTTGGTGTATGGATAGCTTATATCAAGAGGCAGCTTGGGATTGCTACCCAGGTGTCTATGATCAAGGTCAAGGTGACTGTAACTAAAAATAGAAATTCAGTTTCCGCTCAATAACTTGAGTTTGCTTTGGCCTATTGACACCAAACTTGATGGATGGGTAGCTTATATCAAGAGGCAGCTTGGGATTGCTACCCAGGTGTCTGTGATCAAGGTTAATGTATTTAGTTTTCATGTTATAACTTGAGTTTGCTTTGACCTTTTGGCACCAAACTTGCTGAGTGGCAGCTTTGGGTTGCCACTTAGATATCTAGGAGCAAGGTCAAGGTCATATGCTTACAATAGAATTTTCAGCTTCTACTCAATAACTTCAGTGCACTTTGACCTATTGATTGCTGTCACCTCAAAACTAGGTCGTTGAAAACCTGGTTTTCGTCGCATTGCGGCGCTTCTTTTATTTTATAAAAATCTATCAACAGTAAAATTATATTGGTTCCATTATTATATGGTTGATTCCCGAAAAAATTGTAACATAAAATGTCTCATATGAATTTTGTTATCAAACAGAATAAAATGGAACAAAATATTTTTTGCTATTTTAAGTAGGGTTTTATTCGTTTAGCAATGATTTTGTGCATGCGTCATTCGCTTTTAAGGCAATTTTCTTCCATAATTATTTCATACAAGCATTGTGGAAGTATTCTTTTTTTAAAAAATGCAAATAATATATTTTGCAGCAGATATATACCTTTATACACTTTAATGTGTTCATGTCGTATTAATTCCACTTTTAATCAGTAAGATGAGACCAAAAGAATGTAATTGACTTTGATATTTAGTCAATACAAGAGTTATTTGAGTGTAAACAAGAAGTATTTCTAAAAAAGATACTTGACCGAGGTATATCTGGTTTTACTTTCAAAAATCATTTCGGATTTTTGTTTTAGGTAGATATGTTAGCAGTGCCTGTTTAATGATATAATTAGGACAGTAATAACTTTGCAAATTCAAAGTTATGATTGCAAACAGTAATGCAGGACTCGCAGTAGGGTTAATGTTTAAAATCCCATAGACACCGCCTCGTGCAAAATATACACTGATTGTGATAATTTTTTTCGTACTCAAAAGTGTAGCTTCGATTCATTTTAACCGTCGTGTACATCTTTTTTTATGAATGCTGGTTTAGATTGAGCAGAATTTATTAAGAATATGTATTATTTTTAAAAATTTAGTTAAAAATAATTCTTAGGTTTTCCAAAACGAAAGAAATTTTTTAGGGAAATTTATACATGTAATTAGAACTTTA